>NW_017675565.1:6455-25070 GCF_001879085.1 Nicotiana attenuata | reverse complement strand
CACAAGATATAATGAAATGGGAGCGGGTGGTACGCCTACCACGAGATATAATGAAATGGGAGCGGGTGTCACGCCTGCCACAAGATACGTGAAATGGGAGCGGGTGGCACTCCTGCCACGAGATACATGAAATGGGAGCAGGTGGCACGCCTGCCACAAGATATGAGAAATGGGATCGGGTTGCACGCCTGTAACAAGATGTGAAAAGAAAGTGAAATATGCTTTTGTTTCCTTATTCTTGTTAGTGGTTGGATTTTGATCCCTTTATAATTCTCTTGATATTCTGTTTTTACCTGTTATTCCCCGAAGCATGTTTCCCCCTCCCATCTTTATTTTTCTACTTCTGTATTTCTTTTCCGCAGTATATATTTGAACTGCACAGGTTTATGTGGTAGTCTGGTCAAGCCTCGTCACTACCTTGCCGGGGTTAGGCTAGACACTTACCAGCACATGGGGTTGGTTGTGCTGATGCTACACTCTGCACTCTTTTGTGCAGATTCCAGTGCTGTTGACTTCGAACAGTAGATCAGTTGGCTACCTTCAGTCCACGCGGAGATCCAAGGTAGACCTGCAGGCGTCCGCAGGCCCTGGCGTCTCCTCTATATTCTATTCCCTGTTTCATTTTCCTCGTTTCAGAAATAGTGTACCGTTATTTCTTCAGACCTTGTATGTAGCAATCTTAGACCGTCTGTGACACTGTGACACCAGGTTTTGGGTGGTTAAGGCTTAAGTATTTGTAATAGTTACAGTTTACATAAATGTTATTGTTGTCTTCCGCTTAAATTTGAATTTCTGCTGTTATCACGTTACCGCCTTGTATTTGTTAAAAAGGAAATAATTGGTTAATGAAGTATTTAGATTAAAAGTTTGGCTTGCCTAGCTCACATTAGTAGGCGTCATCACGACTCCCGAGGGTGGGAAATCCGGGTCGTGACAAGAAGTCAGTATGAAACTCTCACTGGATTGTGCATGCACAAGAGGTGCACGTATTATAATAGAGTTTCAAGTTGTGGATGTGAATTATACATATGTGGAAGGGAGGTCACGAAATAGATAGAAGATGCGATGCGAGATTTTCAGGTAAGTAAGGTAAAGGTGAACTACATACGAGATACATAGTCCATACTTCGGATAGAAGGCTAGAAGCGCTGGGATTCAGTATCCAGGAATGATAGCGGCGTCGTAAGTGGCATATCTTCCAACCTATGGTTTCTAAATACTAAGAGGTCTAGCTAAGAGAGTAGAGAAGAGTTAGAGACGATGTGATGTCTCGCTTTATATTCCAGAATAACACAAGGAAATCTATGGTGCAAGAAAGTTCAAGGAAGGTTGCGAGTAATATAAATAGATATGTGTAGGTCGCAAGCTATTGCATGGTAAAGCGACAAGGTTCTAGAAGACAGGAGTAAGGATAATAAAGGGCGAGTGAGAAGGTGACGAGAATGGATAAGTCCTCAGGATAAAGCCCATGAAAACAAGAGAGCTAATGGATTCTCTAAGTTATAAAAAGCTCAGTATAGCCTGAATGAACTCAAAGAAGTCTAAGACTAGTCGCATTTAGAAGAGATAGAATGCTGCCCTGGTAGTAAAATAAGGTTGTAATTTCGACAGATAAAGGATGACGTTTGAGCCTTCGATTGAGTAATGAATAGAAGAACAAAAAAAGGGGGGGGGGATTTCATGAATTGTACATGATTAAAATACCCACGTAGAATGAATTACATTGGGATGCTGTGAAATAGGGTTATGGAGGTATAGGTTCGCCCCCATGTGGATCGATCTAATCACTTCAGATATCCCCCGATGAGACGTAAGTCCTAGTGACAATATATTACGTAAGAGATTTCAAGTTATCAGTAGTATATTGCAGATCAACATTGAGGTGAATCAACAATGGATGGATAAAAGTTACAAAGTATGAGATGAGATTAGGCAATCATTCTTAAGATGAACGGTAATAAAAAGCGGTAAAGAACATAGATTTATATAGGATAAGCCACGAGAGTAACCTGGAGATTGGTAGCAGGCCTCAGTAACGATAAATCGAAGTAAGAGTTATGGTATGACCTACCTAGATGTAGTACAGTCACACGGCTGGAAACCGGGCTATGAAACAAGATATAGCAATAGACGTAATTTCGATAAAGTACCGAGCAAGAACTTCAATACACCAATAGATGCCCAGAGTGGCATCTTGTCAAGTTCTGTATATGTTCCCAAAGTGAGGCCTAGAGATTGGCTAAAAGCTGAAGGGAAGAGTCGGACAGACGCACATACAAGGGAAAAAGTCGTACAGGCTGCATAATAGAAGGTAGTAAGAGTTACGAGATTGGAAGAATTCTGACCACAGGCCGTGGTGTGAGAAAGAGAGCTACAGGTGGAAATACCCTGGACTTTGGATTTATTCACAGAACAATTGCATAGATGGCAAGGAGAGTATTAAAGTATTCACAAGAGCCATAGATTATGAAGATGATAAGTGCATCAGTCAACATTCGAGGACGAATGTTCCAAAGGGGGAAATGATGTTACACCCCATGTTTTCATACGTGAAAGTACGCCATAAGTAAATTGACGAAAGCTCAAAAATGAGATGTTACATCCCGCATTTTCGTACATTAACGTTTCGTCGTAAGATTAATCGACGTAAGCTCGGTAATGAGATTATTTTGAGATTATAAATATTACGCTATTTCAAACAAGTGATAACTACATTCGTGAAGGTGAGAGGGTAAGCGAATCGAAGAAAGTGAATTTTGTCGAAGTTTGACATTTTGAGATAAATACGGTCCAAGCTACAATATCCCGTATCTATGGATTAGTGCCATACAAGGTAACACATGACCATGATAGTAAAGGGTATAAAGTGTGTTAAAAATAAATAGTATTTTAAATAATTTGAGATAGTTCATAATTATGTGGATAATAATAGATTTTTAAGTGGGAGATTAACTTGTAATTGAATTTTGTGGATAATTTAAGTAAAGATTTGGATAATTGTTGGGGGGACAATAATCCACGTGGGATCATGAAGGTTTGGCAGCTAATTGCCAACAATGTCATGCCTAAGGAGGTGGTGGCACTACTTACATCTATATCTCATTTTTGGGTGGAAAAATACTATTAAGGAAGCCTTTCTAAATCCACAAAGTGAAAGAGTCTTATGACACTGTGAAATTTCAGCAAATATACAGATGAAGCATCAACAAAAAAGCATACACAAGATTATGATCATACAAAGTTATATTGCGTAATAGCAACAGGAATTGCAATTTTAAGAAAATACGGTGCAATCTTCCTCAAGAATATCATACGGATTTTGTCCCTACTTCGATCTCGTCGTTATGTGATTTATCACAATTGACGTGTGTTAGAGGGATTATCAAGAGAATCGGCTCAGGTATGTTAAGGATATCCCTTCTTTCTTTTGGCCTGATCCATACGATACAAACGAAACGAGCAAATGCAAAATTTCCATAAATGACTCTATTCATAGAAATGCTAGAGATGCTTATGTTCTTGATTCCCCATGTATCCTATTATTCTATCATCTGTTCATGGGTCTCAGAAAATACGTAAGTTGATAAAGTTTATTTCATGATATTAATCAGAGGTATAATGGTCTTATGACACTCCGAAAGATTTTATTTGACGTACTTCTCATGCATTGCATTCATTTACATTGACCCATGACCAGATGGCGTTATATATATATATATATATATATATATATATATATATATATATGGGAAAAGGTTACGGCGTTATATACGCACCACCACCTAATCAGCTGGTATACGTTAATGATTTTGCCCACAGTGGCCGAGATGATATGATGGGATGCCCTCAAAGGCTTGACGATGTTATGAACACATGTACCTATCCACGACATGACATTCACACGCATATGCATGGCACTATAAGTATTTCATGATTTACATAGTTATCCAAACTTACATGTTGAGTCTTTTACACCATGTTTCTATCATGTCTATGGTTTACTGATTTTCATTCCTTACATACTCGGTACATTATTTGTATTGACGTCTCTTTTGCATAGGGACGCTGCGTTTCATGCCCGTAGGTTCCGATAGACAGGTTGAGAGTCCTCCAAATAGGCTATCAGCTCAGTGGAAGGTGTTGGTGTGCTCCATTTTTCTCCGAAATTGCTTATTTGGTCAGTATAATTAGGACATGTATTGATTGGTATGGTGGGGCCCAGTCCCGACATTCGTAATACTTATATACTTTTACAGACTTGTAGACAAATGTCATGTATACGGATACTTGTATCACTTTGTCGGCCTATGTTTTGAGTTTACAAATGATCATGTTGGCCTTATAGGCTCGTATGTCACGTATGTAAGTTTTTATATCAGGTTGGGTCGTCTATGTCAAGTATTCTCTCATGTTTATTCTACTTATCTCACGAAAGCCTCTCCGGCTCTTTTACTTATAATAGTATGATAAGAGAGATACGTTACGTTGGTACTCGGTTGAGTAAGGTATCGGGTGCCTATCGCGGCCCATCGTTTTTGGTCGTGACAACATTATCTATTGAATAGACATTCAAGAGGGAGTGTTATAAATAGAATTGTATTTAAGGCGATGTCTATATTTTAGAGAGATTCTAGGGTTTGTTACTTTGTGGTTAAGTCACTTTTTCCGTATAAATAGAGGGGTTCTATTCCATTGCAATTCATCCAAATCAGTAAGAATTATCTCTCTCTACTTTTCTCTACAATACCCCTTTCTTCTTTTATTGTTTTGTAACACTTATCAAATTTTAGAATGGGGTCTAATTATTTGCTCATAAAATTTACAGTTTGCCAATAAGGATCCCTTTACCGTGATCTAAACGGCCACCTATGTCAAAAAGAAATAAAAGGAAAGTCACTTACTAAATAACTATATAAAAACGGAAAATTGGCGAAATTCCATGGGATTTTTACATACATTTACACTATTGGAAACTTTATTACCCTCCCTACTCAAGTTTCAATTTAGTTACATCATATATATAAATTTACCAATTATATACAGTTTAGGAATTAAATGAGTATACATTTATATTAGGAATCAATTATATTCCATCCTTATTCTCTCTCCCTCCTGCGCTCTCTCTCTTCGTCTCTCTCTCTCTCTCTCCTGCGCTCTCTCTCTCTCCTGCGCTCTCTCTCTCTCTATGTCTCTCTCTACGTCTCTCAATCTCTAGTTCTAGTAATGTAGATCAAAGAAAAAGAGAGCAGCAATTCCGCCATTGACAGCCATTAAAAAGCTTTGAAGCTTTGAATTCGAATTTGGGTTTCAAAAATCATTATTTGTTTGGATTGGGTGTTGTTTGTTTGAAGTTTATATCTCAGTTTTGAGGGTGTTTTGGTAAAGATTAGAGTTGATTTTGTCTGAATTTCAGATTGAAACTCGAAGAAGAAGAAGAAGAAGAAGAAGAAGAAGAAGAAGAAGAAGAAGAAGAAGAAGAAGAAGACGACATGACATACATTATACTTACGAAATTGTAGTGAAGCTGTAGTAAAATTGTAGAAAAATTATATTTTGTTGTAGTTATATATTTTTTTTTTATTGAAATATTTTATGAAAGTTGAACAATATTGTATAAAATTTGTATAAAAATTATATTTAAGTGGTATGATATAATAGTTGTATATATCTGGGTAGAAATAATGTATGAAAGTTGTAGATAAATTATAGATAAATTGTATAATATATAATTAGTTGTATGAAATGTATTTTTACTATGTATAAATCAGATACAAAATATACAAAAGACATATTGTATAAAAATTTATTTAAGTGGTATGATATTGGAGTTGTATATAACAGGGTAGAAATAATGTATGAAAATTGTAGATAAGTTGTAGATAAGTTGTATAATATTTAATTAGCTGTATGAAATTTATTTTTAGAACTTTCATACATTATTTATCTATATAAATAATGTGCTTTTGTGGGCCCCGCTTGATTCTAAGATCCTTCAAATTTTTCCATATACTATTGCAAAAAAGGTACATTAATACCATCATTTTCTATTCCTCTACTCTTTTCTCTTCATAGTCCCTCGTGCTTTCACAAATCCGTTTGGTTGACTTACCCCGTAAAAGAAAAAGTTAGGACCTTTGAAATATTTCAGTTCAGATCTCAATAAACCAGGCCCTAAGGGAATCCTAAAAAAATGAATCTTAAACAAGAAACTCACACAATATCAATTAGCAGTAATCACTGGTTAGACGCCAAAGCGTGACAGAAGGGAAGAAAAATAAGGAAAGAGAAGAGGAGAAAAAAAAAGCGTGTAACTAAATTCCTTGATTGAAGGCATTAATAATGGATTTGGCCTTTTTAAGGTGCAATGTATATATTTTGTAAAGAAAACCTGTTTAGGTCGGGTAATTATCTAAACATGGATATTTTTTATAATAAAGTTTCAAATAGTGTATCGGTATGTAAAAATCCCAAATTCCATTCATTCTTGTTACTCTGTTATGGATGGCCTAGGCCCTACGATGATAGTAGTGCTAGATAAGGGGTGTTATTATTTTTAGCCCGCGCCAAAAACTATTTTTATCTGGTAGTAAAAAAAGTATGAAATTTATATAATTTTTTNAACAACCAATTTAGTCGATTTTTTATCGATTCAGTTTTTGTCAATTTTTTGGGTTTTTCGGTTATGTATCAGTTTTTTCTTAATTATAAGACATACATTATCGAATACAAAATTCTGGCGACTATATTTTCAACGTAACACTATCAAACCAATTGCTCTTTAAGAAATCTATCATTCACCAAGATATATTGCTGATGGTTGAATTTTGAATAGTGATGAAAAATTTAAAGACTCAGTTAAAAATATTATTGGCAGAAAAAAATTACCAATCAAATAATAATGTAAAGGCAAAGAATTAGATTATTATAATAGCAAATAACTAGCCTAAAAGTGCAAACGATTAACATGTACCATACAATTTTAGAAACTTTGAATGCAAATATACATAAAAAAAAAGGGGCAGCCCGGTGCAGTAAGCTCCCGCTATGTGCGGGCAAAGAATCAAATAGACCACACAATGTGGTCTTTTTGGGTATAATAATATACATATATACATGTATAATAATAAATTCTAAATAGTTACTTCTATAGTTGTGACGACCCGGCCGGTCGTCTCATGAGTTACCGCTCCGTTTCCCCCATTTCTGCTTCTTTTTGCTTTGTTCATCTGTGTTTTGAGGTATCGGGTTGATTGGATTGAATCCGGATTGGTTTTGGTGAAGTTTGAGACACTTAGTCTCTTTTAAGAAGGCTTAAATTGAAAAAGTCAACCGGATGTTGACTTATGTGTTAGAGGGCTTGGATGTGAGTTCCGATGGTTCGGTTAGCTTCGGGAGGTGATTTATGACTTAGGAGTGTGATCGGAATGGGTTTTGCAGGCTTGGAGTAGAATTAGGCTTGAATTGGCGAAGTTGATATTTTGGCGATTTCCGGTTGATAGGCGAGATTTTAATATAGGGGTCGGAATGGAATTCCGAGATTTGCAGTAGCTTCATTATGTGATTTGGGATGTGTGTGCAAAATTTCAGGTCATTCGGACGTGGTTTGGTTGGGTTTTTGATCAAAAGCGTATTTCGGGAGATTTTAGAAACTTAGGCTTGAATCCGATGTGTTTTGGTTGAATTGATGTTGTTTGAAGTGTTCTGATGATTGGAAACAGTTTGAATAAGGTTTTAGGATGTGTTGGTGCTTTTGGTTGAGGTCCCGGGGGCCTCGGGATGATTTCGGATGGTTAACGGAGAAGTTGGATGTTTGTGGACGCTGCAGATTTTCTGCTTCTGGTATTTCCGCACCTGCAGAATTGGGACGGCAGGTGCGATGCCGCAGGTGCGAGGGAGGAAGCCGCAGATGCGAAATGGGGCTGGCGAGCAGCTTCCGCAAAAGCGGTCAAGATGGCCGCATCTGCGAAGCCGCAGATGCAGAAGTTCTATTGCAGATGCGATTTTGGGCCTTAAATGAATTTCCGCAGAATCGGTGGAGTAGACCGCATATGCGGTACCGTAGAAGCAGAATTTGGACCGCAGATGCGGGTATCACTGGTCAGAAGAATTTAAAAGAAGTCTTTCGCGAAGGTGGGTCTATTTTCACCCATAGCTGCTCGTTTTTGGAGATTTTTGAAGGAGATTGAAGAGGGATTTAAGGGGAATCGTTGGAACGTAAGATTCTTGGACTAAAAACTCGATTATTATGTGAATTCCACCTAGAAAATCATGAAAGCTAAGCCAAAAATTGAAGAACTAGGGCTTAAGAAATTGGACTTTTGAATTGGGATTTGAAGGACTAATTGGGGTCGGATTTGAACACTTTTGATATGTATGAACTCGTGGGGAGATAAGGAATCTATTAATGTAAAAATTTCTGAGTTTCGAGAAGTGGGCCCGGGGCTCGGGTATTGCTAATTTCGGGATTTGTGCCCTTTATTGATTGTTTTTGTTTGGGCTTTGTTCCCTTAGCATATTTTAATGCCCTCGTTCTGATTTTGGATAGATTCGATGCACGTGGAGGCCGATTCGAGGGGCAAAGGCGTCGCGAGCTAGAGATTTAGTCGGTTCGAGGTGAGTAATGATTGTAAATGATGTTCTGAGGGTTTGAAACCCCGGATTTGCACATCGTAGTGCTATGTTGAGGTGAGATACACGCTGGTTGACGAGCGTGGGGTCGTACACTATTGGGGATTGTGACTTGGTCCGTCCCGCTTGATGATTTTACCGCGTATTTGACTGAAACTTATTTGCTATCACTATGATTTGGGAATGCCGTATTTGGGCTTCGTGCCAACTATTTGAACCCTTCGGGGCTTTTATTTGATATTTCCTCACTATTTTTACTTGCTATTTGAACGCAGTCAGGTTAATTTCCACTGTTTTACTACTCAGCCATTTTTACTCGATTTTGAGAATTAAATGACATTTTAAATGATGTTTTTGGCTGAGAAACAGTGTTTTACTATTGCCCGAGGGGCTTGTGAGTATTTTTGAATGAATAAGGCCGAGGGCCTATGTTGTGAGGAGACACTGATAATGATTTGAGGCCGAGGGCCTGAGATATGTACGCCACGAGGTGGCTTGATTGATATGAGGCCGAGGGCCTAGATTTGATGCCACGAGATGGCTTGTTATTGCGCTTGGGCCGTAAGGGGCCCCTCCAGGAGTCTGCACACCCCCAGTGAGCGCGGGTACCCAGTGTGATGTGAGATTGAGCCCGAGGGGCTGTTATTGTTTTGAGATGTTGCCCGAGGGGCGGATGTGGTGATACTGTGCCCGAGGGGTGAGCTTTTATTTATTTACTGTACCTTAATTATCTGTCATTTACCTGTTTACTTGTTGAAAGAGGATTTTACTGGTATTTTCACTGGTTTACTTCTTTTAAATGATTTTTACTGCTTTATCATAGAATGACTTGTGCCTTGCGTGTTTTCTTACTTCAGTCATTATTTACATTTGCTACTCACTGAGTTGGAGTACCACTTTACTCCCTGCACCCTGTGTGCAGATTCAGGCGCATCAGGTCTCGCTCCCGAGTGTTGATTCCTCCATATTCAGGCGAGCTTTCGGAGATTACGAGGTAGTTGTTGACGTCCACAGCCCCGTGTCTCTACGCCTTTATTGTCTCTATTTCCTTCCAGACATTATACTAGTTATGGATTTATCAGAATTCTCTTATGTCCTTTAGATGCTCATGACTAGTGACACCCCGGTTAGGGCTGTGCATGGGTGATTCTTCCGCGTATTTATGTTAATTTTCGACTATTTCGGATTTATTCTATCATGTTTAAACTGTTCTTAAATGCTTATCTATTGAAAATTGGAAATGGGAAATGTTGGCTGGCCTTGTCTTCACGAGAGGCGCCATCACGACCGGGTTCGGGGTTAGGGTCGTGACAAGTTGGTATCAGAGCCTAGGTTACATAGGTCTCACGAGCCATGAGCAGGTTTAGTAGAGTCTCGCGGATCGGTACGGGGACGTCTGTATTTATCCTCGAGAGGCTGCAGAACCTTTACGAAAACTTCACATTCTTGAAATTCTTATCGTGCGAGTTGTTGATCCGAGTACTAAACTTCTGTTGTTCCATTCTCTCGCAGATGGTGAGGACACGCGCTATCGGACAGGATGGACGACCACCAGTGCCACCAGTTGCGGCCACCAGAGAACGGGGACGCGGTCGTGGCCGTGGTAGAGGCAGAGCAGCGAGGGCAGCACCTGCAGATCCACCAGCCGCCCCAGTTCAGGACCAGGTCCCAGCTGTGGGCCCTCCAGCAGCACCAGCTCAGGCACCAGTTGTGCCTATTGTGATTTCGGGTCTTCAGGANATTCCATCCTTATTCTCTCTCCCTCCTGCGCTCTCTCTCTTCGTCTCTCTCTCTCTCTCTCCTGCGCTCTCTCTCTCTCCTGCGCTCTCTCTCTCTCTATGTCTCTCTCTACGTCTCTCAATCTCTAGTTCTAGTAATGTAGATCAAAGAAAAAGAGAGCAGCAATTCCGCCATTGACAGCCATTAAAAAGCTTTGAAGCTTTGAATTCGAATTTGGGTTTCAAAAATCATTATTTGTTTGGATTGGGTGTTGTTTGTTTGAAGTTTATATCTCAGTTTTGAGGGTGTTTTGGTAAAGATTAGAGTTGATTTTGTCTGAATTTCAGATTGAAACTCGAAGAAGAAGAAGAAGAAGAAGAAGAAGAAGAAGAAGAAGAAGAAGAAGAAGAAGAAGACGACATGACATACATTATACTTACGAAATTGTAGTGAAGCTGTAGTAAAATTGTAGAAAAATTATATTTTGTTGTAGTTATATATTTTTTTTTTATTGAAATATTTTATGAAAGTTGAACAATATTGTATAAAATTTGTATAAAAATTATATTTAAGTGGTATGATATAATAGTTGTATATATCTGGGTAGAAATAATGTATGAAAGTTGTAGATAAATTATAGATAAATTGTATAATATATAATTAGTTGTATGAAATGTATTTTTACTATGTATAAATCAGATACAAAATATACAAAAGACATATTGTATAAAAATTTATTTAAGTGGTATGATATTGGAGTTGTATATAACAGGGTAGAAATAATGTATGAAAATTGTAGATAAGTTGTAGATAAGTTGTATAATATTTAATTAGCTGTATGAAATTTATTTTTAGAACTTTCATACATTATTTATCTATATAAATAATGTGCTTTTGTGGGCCCCGCTTGATTCTAAGATCCTTCAAATTTTTCCATATACTATTGCAAAAAAGGTACATTAATACCATCATTTTCTATTCCTCTACTCTTTTCTCTTCATAGTCCCTCGTGCTTTCACAAATCCGTTTGGTTGACTTACCCCGTAAAAGAAAAAGTTAGGACCTTTGAAATATTTCAGTTCAGATCTCAATAAACCAGGCCCTAAGGGAATCCTAAAAAAATGAATCTTAAACAAGAAACTCACACAATATCAATTAGCAGTAATCACTGGTTAGACGCCAAAGCGTGACAGAAGGGAAGAAAAATAAGGAAAGAGAAGAGGAGAAAAAAAAAGCGTGTAACTAAATTCCTTGATTGAAGGCATTAATAATGGATTTGGCCTTTTTAAGGTGCAATGTATATATTTTGTAAAGAAAACCTGTTTAGGTCGGGTAATTATCTAAACATGGATATTTTTTATAATAAAGTTTCAAATAGTGTATCGGTATGTAAAAATCCCAAATTCCATTCATTCTTGTTACTCTGTTATGGATGGCCTAGGCCCTACGATGATAGTAGTGCTAGATAAGGGGTGTTATTATTTTTAGCCCGCGCCAAAAACTATTTTTATCTGGTAGTAAAAAAAGTATGAAATTTATATAATTTTTTTATATAACATTCATAATGTATATATATACAAAAAATATATAAATTTTTTTATATTTGGCTATTATTTTTATAGTGGCTATACAGTGTCATTTTTTCGTTAGATAATGGTCCAAGACATATTATGATAGATACCTAATTTACTTATTAGATCCACTTTAGATGTAGGGGTGTCATGGTTCGGTTTGGTCAATTTTTTAAAAACCTTTTCAGGATGAGACTACGAACCCTAATGGAGCTAAAAGTCTATATAAGATATAGAAGGCAAAATATGAGAAAATAAAATAAATACCAAAAAGAAATTAAACCAAGTAACGCAGTTTTTTAAATATTGAAACCAAACCAAACCAATTTAGTCGATTTTTTATCGATTCAGTTTTTGTCAATTTTTTGGGTTTTTCGGTTATGTATCAGTTTTTTCTTAATTATAAGACATACATTATCGAATACAAAATTCTGGCGACTATATTTTCAACGTAACACTATCAAACCAATTGCTCTTTAAGAAATCTATCATTCACCAAGATATATTGCTGATGGTTGAATTTTGAATAGTGATGAAAAATTTAAAGACTCAGTTAAAAATATTATTGGCAGAAAAAAATTACCAATCAAATAATAATGTAAAGGCAAAGAATTAGATTATTATAATAGCAAATAACTAGCCTAAAAGTGCAAACGATTAACATGTACCATACAATTTTAGAAACTTTGAATGCAAATATACATAAAAAAAAAGGGGCAGCCCGGTGCAGTAAGCTCCCGCTATGTGCGGGCAAAGAATCAAATAGACCACACAATGTGGTCTTTTTGGGTATAATAATATACATATATACATGTATAATAATAAATTCTAAATAGTTACTTCTATAGTTGTGACGACCCGGCCGGTCGTCTCATGAGTTACCGCTCCGTTTCCCCCATTTCTGCTTCTTTTTGCTTTGTTCATCTGTGTTTTGAGGTATCGAGTTGGTTGGATTGAATCCGGATTGGTTTTGGTGAAGTTTGAGACACTTAGTCTCTTTTAAGAAGGCTTAAATTGAAAAAGTCAACCGGATGTTGACTTATGTGTTAGAGGGCTTGGATGTGAGTTCCGATGGTTCGGTTAGCTTCGGGAGGTGATTTATGACGTAGGAGTGTGATCGGAATGGGTTTTGGAGGCTTGGAGTAGAATTAGGCTTGAATTGGCGAAGTTGATATTTTGGCGATTTCCGGTTGATAGGCGAGATTTTAATATAGGGGTCGGAATGGAATTCCGAGATTTGCAGTAGCTTCATTATGTGATTTGGGATGTGTGTGCAAAATTTCAGGTCATTCGGACGTGGTTTGGTTGGGTTTTTGATCAAAAGCGTATTTCGGGAGATTTTAGAAACTTAGGCTTGAATCCGATGTGTTTTGGTTGAATTGATGTTGTTTGAAGTGTTCTGATGATTGGAAACAGTTTGAATAAGGTTTTAGGATGTGTTGGTGCTTTTGGTTGAGGTCCCGGGGGCCTCGGGATGATTTCGGATGGTTAACGGAGAAGTTGGATGTTTGTGGACGCTGCAGATTTTCTGCTTCTGGTATTTCCGCACCTGCAGAATTGGGACGGCAGGTGCGATGCCGCAGGTGCGAGGGAGGAAGCCGCAGATGCGAAATGGGGCTGGCGAGCAGCTTCCGCAAAAGCGGTCAAGATGGCCGCATCTGCGAAGCCGCAGATGCGGAAGTTCTATCACAGATGCGATTTTGGGCCTTAAATGAATTTTCGCAGAAGCGGTGGAGTAGACCACATATGCGGTACCGCAGAAGCGGAATTTGGACCGCAGATGCGGGTATCACTGGTCAGAAGAATTTAAAAGAAGTCTTTCGCGAAGGTGGGTCTATTTTCACCCATAGCTGCTCGTTTTTGGAGATTTTTTAAGGAGATTGAAGAGGGATTTAAGGGGAATCGTTGGGAGGTAAGATTCTTGGACTAAAAACTCGATTATTATGTGAATTCCACCTAGAAAATCATGAAAGCTAAGCCAAAAATTGAAAAACTAGGGCTTGAGAAATTAGACTTTTGAATTGGGATTTGAAGGACCAATTGGGGTCGGATTTGAACACTTTTGATATGTATGAACTCGTGGGGAGATAAGGAATCTATTGATGTAAAAATTTATGAGTTTCGAGAAGTGGGCCCAGGGCTCGGGTTTTGCTAATTTCAGGATTTGTGAACTTTATTGATTGTTTTCGTTTGGGCTTTATTCCCTTAGCATATTTTAATGCCCTCGTTCAGATTTTGGATAGATTCGACGCACGGGAGGCCGATTCGAGGGGCAAAGGCATCGCGAGCTAGAGATTTAGCCGGTTCAAGGTGAGTAATGATTGTAAATGATGTTCTGAGGGTTTGAAACCCCGGATTTGCACATCGTAGTGCTATGTTGAGGTGAGACACACGCTGGTTGATGAGCGTGGGGTCGTACACTATTGCGGATTGTGACTTGGTCCGTCCCGGTTGATGATTTTACCGCGTATTTGACTGAAACTTATTTGCTATAACTATGATTTGGGCTGAATGCCATATTTGGGCTTCGTGCCAACTATTTGAACCCTTCGGGGCTTTTATTTGATATTTCCTCACTGTTTTAACTTGCTATTTGTACTCAGTCAGGTTAATTTCTACTGTTTTACTACTCAGCCATTTTTACTCGATTTTGAGACTTAAATAATATTTTAAATGATGTTTTGGGCTGAGAAACACTGTTTTACTATTGCCCGAGGGTAAGGCCGAGGGCCTATGTTGTGAGGAGACACTAATACTGATTTGAGGCCGAGGGCCTGAGATATGTACGCCACGAGGTGGCTTGATTGATATGAGGCCGAGGGCCTAGATTTGATGCCACGAGATGGCTTGTTATTGCGCTTGGGCCGTAAGGGGCCCCTCCAGGAGTCTGCACACCCCCAGTGAGCGCGGGTACCCAGTTTGATGTGAGATTGAGCCCGAGGGGCTGTTATTGTTCTGAGATGTTGCCCGAGGGGAGGATGTGGTGATAGTGTGCCCGAGGGGTGAGCTTTTATTTATTTACTGTACCTTAATTATCTGTCATTTACCTGTTTACTTGTTGAAAGAGGATTTTACTGGTATTTTCACTGGTTTACTTCTTTTAAATGATTTTTACTGCTTCATCATAGAATGCCTTGTGCCTTGCGTGTTTTCTTACTTTCAGTCATTATTTACATTTGTTACTCACTGAGTTGGAGTACTCACTTTACTCCCTGCACCCTGTGTGCAGATTCAGGCGCATCAGGTCCCGCTCCCGAGTGCTGATTCCTCCAGATTCAGGCGGGCTTTCGGAGATTACGAGGTATCTGTTGACGTCCACAGCCCCGTGTCTCTACTCCTTTATTGTCTCTATTTCCTTCCTGACATTGTACTAGTTATGGATTTATCAGAATTCAGTTATGTCTTTTAGATGCTCATGACTAGTGACACCCCGGTTAGGGCTGTGTATGGGTGATTCTTCCGCGTATTTATGTTAATTTCGACTATTTTCGATTTATTCTATCATGTTTAAACTGTTCTTAAATGCTTATCTGTTGAAAATTGGAAATGGGAGATGTCGGCTGGCCTTGTCTTCACGAGAGGCGCCATCACGATCGGGTTCGGGGTTAGGGTCGTGACAATAGTCGGATTGGTTCGAGTTTTTGGGTTATTTCTTATTAAAGTCAAAACCAAACAAAATTTGATCGATTTTTAAAATTTAAAACCAAAACCAAATCAAACCAAACCAAAAAGTATTCGATTTTGTTAGTCAGTTTGGCTCGATTTTTTGAGTTTTTATGAACACCCCTATACAGATGGATAGGAAATGATAATCTTTCATTTAGATACTATTGATGCCTCCAATACTTTATGTAGGCGCATCAACTTTGAAACATAGAAGTAGAGCTAGCCTTCAACTGGTAGGATGGATAGCAAGTGCATTTAAAAGTTTAAATAGCTTAGTACGAATCAAATCATCTGCTAGTGTCTAGTAAATTGGATATAAACTTGGATTGCATTATTAGTTTGAACTTTGAATCAATTTGTCAGAGGGTTTTACATAACAAATATAAATTACTCCTATATGCTAAGATACACTCTAAATTATTTTCCGCTTCTTCGACTCTGTTTTTGCATTTAATTTTCAAAACCTAACCCTTTGGCTCCTTCACCTCGGATGAACAACTACACCATAATTGAATGAAAAAGACTTTGGGATCCTTACGCCACATTATTTACTTTTCTTAATTGATATACATAAACTATACATTAATTGTACATATACTATATATAGATTATGCACATACTCGACTATTTTAAGTTTAAGTTATTGGGTGGACAGCTATTTAGATTAGCCCGTTTGGCCAAGCTTCTAAAATCAGCTTATTTAGAGAAGTGATTTTCTCAAAAGTACTTTTAAAAAAAGTGCTTTTGGTGAGAAGTAGTTTGTGTTTGGCTAATTAATTAGAAAAGCACTTTTGAGCAGTAATTAGTGTTTGGCCAAGCTTTTGAAAGCTGCTTCTAAGTGTATTTTTTTCAAAAGTGCTTCTCAGAAAAGTGCTTTTGGAGAGAAACTATTTTTTTCTGCTTCTCCTCAAAAATACTTTTTTTCCTTCCAAAAGCTTGGCCAAGTACAATTTTTGACCAAAAGTGCTTTCGGCCAAAAAAAGCACTTTTGGCTTCAAAAAAAGCTTGGCCAAATAGACTAATAGCCCGTTTGGTGTGACGACCCAAAGGGTCATTACCTGTTTTTTTACTCATTCCGTGCTTTCGAGGCCTTGAAAACCTCAATTGTAGTCACCTCGATTTGCGTGCGCAGTCCGGGCGCGTAGCCGGAAAGCTTAAATATGAAATTCTGTGATAAATGCTAAAATTTGATATTAAAATGAGTAAATTTGACTCCGGTCAACATTTTGGGTAAACGGATCCGGACCCGTGATTTGACGGTCCCGGAGGGACCGTAGGAAAATATGGGACTTGGGCCTATGCCCGGAATCGAATTCCGAGGTCCCAAGCCCGAGTAATAAATTTTTGAGTAAAATTATTTTTCTGAAATTTATGAAAAAAATTGAAATGAAAATTGGTTAGAACATGTTGGTATCGGGCCCGTATTTTGGTTCCGGCGCCCGGTACAGGTCTTATATATGATTGAAGCACTTTCTGTAATGTTTGGTTGAAAACGGACGTCGTTTGACGTGTTTCGGACTTAAAATGGAAGATTTGATGTTTTATGAAATTTGGAAGAAATTATGGATTTTGAGGCTTAATTCGATGTTTATGATGTTATTTTGGCGATTTGATCGCACGGTTAAGTTCGTAGGATGTTGTTGATGTTAGTGCATGTGTTTGGTTAGGAGTCCCGAGGGCTCGGGAGTGTTTCGGGGGTGTTTCAGAGTGATTTCAAACTTAGGAAAATTGCAGGTTTTGGCTTCAGCAGTTGCAGGTCCATTTCTTCTTCGTGTTCGCGAAGCCTCTTCCACGTTCGCGAAGCTTCAGATTTACCCTTCATCGCGTTCGCACCCCTGTATTCATGTTCGCGTAGAGTTGTTTGACCCTGGGGGAGTTAGCCTTCTTTCCTCTTCGCGTTCGCGTTAGTACCCTCGCGATCGCGTAGCTTAATGGAACTTCTTCATCGCGTTCGCGTGCAGCCCACGCGTTCACATAGAACAAATTTCTGGACCCCAGCCTTTTACTCTACGCGTTCGCATTCCCCAGCTCGCGAACGCGATGGTCTGTTAAGTCCTACCCTTCGCGAACGCGACCAACCTGTCGCGAACACGAAGGGCAATTTCGCTCAGTTATATTTTTTAATTTTCAGAAACAGTAGCTACGGGGTTTCATTAAGTTCTCACGAACTCCTTCTTCTCCAAGGTCCTTAGGCCTCCATAGAAGCTATCCTTCACCAAAGACTTCTTGGGTTAGTAATCCTTGCTTGTTTCCTTTCATTTTCTTCAACGTCTAATAAATTCCTAAGCCTAAAACATGTAATTAAGGGTAGAAATTAGAGAAATGGGTAGGGTTAGGGCTTTTTGATTTTTTCTTGATTTAGACCTCGTTTTGGGGTCGAATTTGAAAACAAATTATATATTCGGGCTCGTGGGTGAATAGGTGATATGGTTTTGGTCTGAACCTCGTGTTTTGACCAAGCGAGCCCGGGGTCAATTTTTGGGATTTTGGGAAGAAAGCTTGGGAATCTATAATTTGGCATTGGGTTTGATTTGTTTAGCATATATTGATATTATGAAGTCATTATTGTATAGATTTGATTGAGTTGGAGCCGAATTCGAGAGGGAAGGCGGTTGTTGTGGATTGATTTGGCCGTGGAAGTCGAGGTAAGTGTTTGGTCTAACCTTAGCTTGAGGGAATAGGAGTTGAGTCTTATTTGCTACTTGCTAATTGTCGAGTACGATGTATAGGCATGGTGACGAGTATCTATACATTGGTGTCTAGCATGACAGTGAGTCCTTATATTGCGAATATCCTGGTTTTATTACAGCTTCCATACTTAATTGATGATTTCTATATGTTGTAAAGAGTATGTGAAAGGAAATTGTGATCTTTGAACTTCGTGGAGCGTTGGCTCGAGTTGAAATACAAATTGTGAAGGTATATGAGATATCTAAATCCTTGGAGCGTAGGCTCAAGTGATAATGTGAACTATGAGATGAAAGTGAAAGAAAGAGAAAGAGTTATTGGTTTATTCCCTTGCCGGGACGTT
>NW_017675565.1:0-4676 GCF_001879085.1 Nicotiana attenuata | reverse complement strand
GAAGTAGTTTGTGTTTAGGCTAATAGTTTGAAAAGCACTTCTGAGCAGTCAATTTAGTATTTAGGCCTAAGTCTTTAAAAAACTGGTTCTAAGTGTATTTTTACTCTAAAAGTGCTTACTCTAAAAAAGTGCTTTTGGAGTAAAAGCTACTTTTTCTGCTTCTCCAAAACTGCTTCTGCTTCTCCTCAAAAGCTACTTGTTTTACCTTCCAAAAGCTTGGCCTAAACACCTCAATTTTTGGGAGAAAATTCAAAAATAGCCAGATTTACAAGTGGTACGTTCAAAAATAGCCCAGTTTCAAAAGTAATCGAAATTTAGCCACCTTTCATGTAAAGATAAATCTGAGCGAAAACACTGTTCAAAACCCGAAAAATACGCCAGTATATTATGCTGGAGTTCCAACATAAGTATACTTGAACTCCAGCATATTATACTGGAGTTCCAGGATAGGTATGTTGGAACTCCAGCATAATATGATGGAGTTCCAGCATAAGTACACTAGAACTCCAGCATAATATACTGGAGTTCCAGTATAATATGCTGGAAGTTCATACACAAGTGCTCGAATCTCCAGTATATTATGCTGGAACTTTCCGTGTATTGGAGTTCCAGCATATTATGCTGGAACTCCAACACGCGAAAAGTTCCAGCATAATATACTGGAGATTGGAGAACTTGTTTATGAACTTCTGGCATACTATGCTGGAGTAGTATATTATGCAGGAACTCCAGTATATTATGCTGGAATATTTTCCGGATTTTGAACCGTGTTTTCGTTCAGATTTGTCTTTACATGAAAAGTAGCTAAATTTTGATTAATTTTAAAATTGTGATTATTTTTCAATTATCACTTGTAAATCTGGCTATTTTTGAATTTCATCCCTATTTTTAAAAAATTCCCCGTGAGCTTCGTGGATTATTCTAGTTGGAGACTAGTTTCTAAATATCTCGTTACTTTTCTTTTCTCCTGATCTTTTGTGCAAATGGACACTTAGAGGTTGTTTGATTATCAAAAATTAGGATTATAATTTATTGATAGAATTTGAAATTGCATTTATCTCATATTCAATTATATATATTACGTAAAACCGGTATAACTTTTATATCAAAAGTCTTGAGTGGGGAATGACGGTCTCATAATTATTAATTCCTGAATAATCCTCTTTGGAACCACACGACCCCTTAGGAAATACTAAATTTATGTTATTTAAGAACACATTGTTACAAAGAGTTGGTGAATGTGGTACTTTACAATGCAAACTTAAGATTGGTACTTTACATTCACATACATTACTCGGGAACTTTCATAAAGCTTATAACCCAATTATTATACGTAAATATAGTTTCCCCAATTATTATTCGTAATTACTATTCAATGGTTACCAACTTGTATCACTTGTATTCAGACTCGCAACAAATATAATCTGTGTTAAAAGTATTGTTTTCGTGCAATTGTATTCGTTCGTTTACGAAACGAGCGAATACAACATCTATCAACCATTCAACCGTATTCATTTGTGCAACGAATTCAACCAAGCAAAATACATGGGTGTATACAAAAGATATAACCCGTATCGACTGTATTCGTTCGCGTAACTGATGATAGGCTATAATTACGTATTTTAGTCGCTTATTACACTCTAAATTACTGCACTTTAATTGAGTTTGAACTTTAATCGCTATTATTTTGCACTAATTGTGTATTTTATGCCTTGTAGGAGTGATTCCGAGCTATGTAGATATTATGAAATGAATTCAAGTGATTTGGAGATTTGAAGTCTAAGTAAAAGCCCAAGGAATTAAGCCGGGATCGTGTTCGGGGATTAACAAATGATAGTTAAGAACGAAACAAAGAATCGAGCGGGTATACCGTGCATTGTTTAGTAAAATACACATAACTTTTCACTCAGAACTCCGTTTGGGCTCCACAATATATCGTTGGAAAGCTATTTGAAAGGGATACAACTTTAATGTTTTGAATTTATGCGAATTCCCATTACCTAGGCGCATGGTGCGGCGCGAGGTGCGTGTTGCAGCCAAACGCACACGCAAGTATACGCGGTCGTCAAGTAATAAAGTGACTAAAAGTCGGATGT
The DNA here is from genome assembly GCF_001879085.1 of Nicotiana attenuata. Classification (NCBI taxonomy): domain Eukaryota; kingdom Viridiplantae; phylum Streptophyta; class Magnoliopsida; order Solanales; family Solanaceae; genus Nicotiana; species Nicotiana attenuata. The sequence goes on along the minus strand of NW_017675565.1, from coordinate 2,580 downwards.
CGAACCCACGAGAACTTGTGATTAACTATTAACTAAATTAGACTATCTTAATTATCTAAACAAGAATTAAACCTAGAAGTATTTGATTCTAAACTAATTAAGTAAAGAAATATAAATAATGAACTTTAAACAGAGAAAGAGCAGATTTTTATGATATCAATGTAATGAAAACGATCTAGGGTTATGGGCTATCTAACATTCCTATTGTATTCTTCAATTGAATTGACTAACTTATTTATCTAGTTTATTGGTTAACAGGGTTAATATTGCTCATAAGAATCTGTCGAGTTCTTACTCGCCTATTCAAGCTAACCTAACGCCTATATGTCTATGGAGTTAGAATCAACAAGAACGCATTTATAATTCCTGTAAATTAACCAAGCAAGGCAATTAGGTATATGTCTATCCTAACCGCGAATCCGTTTCCCGATGCCCAGGTTTAAGAACTTGCTCTACTCAATCCTATATGCAATCTAGAATTCCCACTTTCGAGTTCAACTCTAGATTCGGAGATAGTATTCAATTGGTTATCAAGCAATCAAATAATTAAGTGCGGATTGAATAAATAAACCAATATGATAAACTAAGAAATCAAAATCAATATCCGAATAACAATAGTCATGAAAGAACCACAACCCTAGAACGTGAAGTTTAGCTCCACATAGACATGGTAGCAAAACAACAAATCATACAAAGAAACATAAAATATACTAAGTTGGTGGAAGAAAAGATGAAACCCGGCCTCCACGGCGGCTCTGTGCTTGTGTTTTCCTCTCAAAAACGTCCTCCTTTTCTCAAAATACCGTTTTTCCATGTATATATACCAAGTAGGGTTGGGCCCAAACAATTATACCTTCTTCAATGTGAAAAAGGACATTTTTCCCGGGTGACTAGTGCGAGCTCGCGCATGACTTCGCGCATGACTTCTGACATTCTGCCTCCAGCTCCTTAACTCGCGCGACTTCGCGCTAACTTCGCGCGTTCGCGCATTTTTCACCCTGTTCCGTTCTGAATTTGGAAAATCGTAAAACATAAAAGTTGTAGCCCTTTGAGTTAGCTTTTCAACCATATATTGTGGAGCTAAAATGGAGTTCTGAGCAAAAAGTTATATCTATTTTACTAGACAGTGTGCAATATGTCTACTGGAGTCTTCGTTCGCTCTAACTATCATCCGTTGACCCCCAAACACGATCCCGGCTTAATTCTTTGAACTTTTACTCAAACTTTAAAGCTCCAAATTACTTGAATTCATTCTATAACATCTACATAGCTCGGAATCACTCATACAAGGTATAAAACACACCATTAGTGCAAAACACTAGCGATTAAAGCTCAAACTCAATTAAAGTGCAGTAAATTAGAGTGTAATAAGTGACTAAAATACGTAATTATAGCATATCATCAACACCCCACACTTAAACGTTGCTCTTCCTCGAGTCGACCAAAAATTTACTCTATCTATGAGCACTTAACATATTCGAAGCACACTACACCAATGATTATGGTTGATAGCAACAATTAAACTCTAGCATATGCAATCATCATACACTTCCCTTTACTTATGTCATTCTTCAAAAATATTCAAACAAAGACAATATGCTCACAACAATCCCAGCCTCAAAAACCGACTCAATGTCACAATGCACTCATGGCTTGAACACCCAATATCCTAGAGAATTCTAATAATGTTACCTATCCTTCGTGAAACCATGTGCCCTCACAACAAGAACAAGAGAATATGTTGAACCCACACAATCAAATCTCATGATCAAATATAGTTTAAAGACTCATATATATATATATATATCAAAGAACTCTCTCTCACACACAAAAGAAGTCACATGCATGCACTTGGTACCATAGGCTTGCCCATAATGTAAATCTCTACTAATGTAGGCTCGCTCGATCTAAGATCAATTAGGACTTTTTCATGGTTGTAATGTGGGCTAAGGGACGGGTAGGATATATTTAGGAATAGTGACTAACCCTCCTAAGCACTTTAACACACCACATAATCAACTTTAAGCGCAAATTCTTCAATCCCACTTCAATCTCACAAATAATATCACCCCCAAAAACGTTTCCTTCTTCTTTAAGCACTACTTTAGTTCATACCCACTAGCAAGAACAAGACAACAATGTATTCATCTCAATTTTTTTTTCTTTTCAGATTATTCTCTTTTTTTTTCAATTTCCGCTAGTGGTGTATTATTTTACAAAACAAGTGCACCTTTCTTCTTTTTATTGGTTCCACTCAAAAGCCACCCCACACTTATTTCCTTCTTACTTCTTTTAGCGCTCATTTCATGATTAAAGTGCTTTAAGAGGAAAAGGGATCAAAACAATGCCAATTAAGAACAAAAAGGGTGTAGGCTTGTAATGTGGGTGCCAAATAAAAGTCTATAGGCTCAAAAGGGTTAACTAGGGATAAATTTTATTTGTGGTAAGCAATTAAGCTCAAAAAGATCAAAGGAAGCCTAAAATCATTTTTCAAACCGAGCATCATCTAAAATTTCGCTTCGACTCACATACCGGGCAAGTTCTAGACACAAGTACAATACATGGACTACACAAAAATCT
>NW_017675564.1:50830-64357 GCF_001879085.1 Nicotiana attenuata | reverse complement strand
TAATCTTTCGCCCGCCTGCCGTCATGCTTGCCATCTTAAAAGTCTCAGGACGAATGGAGTTTTCTACCTTGGGGAACACAAAGGCACATAGCCAAATTGATAAGAATGCCGCTACATATGTTTCATCTTTCTTGTCAGACCTCACCCTAAGCTTAGAGAATATAGTTTCTTTATCACTCGACCACCTCGTCGTCTCGGGAATAACTCCGTTAGGATTATGTGTTGACTTTAGGCGTGCAGATTTCTTTTCCTTTCGCAACGAGGCAGGTCTATATATTAAAGTTTTTTTATACCAAAAACTTGTCCACTTGCTGAAGGAGACCTTTTGGGTAGCACCCGTACCTTCCTTAAGATGATGAAATGCGGCAAGTAAATACTCGCAAGATCGAGGAATAAATCTGACTTATTTTTCATTCAAACCGATGAGTTCTCTTGTCTCAGGTTCCACTTCTTCGTACGGAGAACCCGCAATGGGCAAACCCCCAAGGATATGTAAGTCCCAAAGAGATATAGATAGCTCCCCAGCTGATGTAAGAAGTGTGTTCGTCTTGGGGCACCAAGCCTCACAAAATGCTTGCAAAATGTTCGAGTTTCGATCATAAGTGAAAAGTGAGGCATAGACAGCATCGTAAATCTTTGTTGTACTCAGAGTTTGTTGGCTTCCACCAAGTACGTCTTCAGCCCATTCCCAATATCCTGGGATATGACGATACTCGCCCTCGATTGTTGTTGTGTTTCCCCAATGTACTTCGCCTTGAATTATGCGACTTCCTAAGATTTGAAGGGTGCTAGCAATATTTACATGGTGATGGATTGGCGCTTGGAGAGACCACATCTTGGATAATGGATTAGAAATCGATTTGTGTTCCAAGGTCCAAGTTCTCTACATGAAGGGAGTTCCTTAGAGGAGGCCATGAGGCTGCATATCGGCCGGCTTGTGAGGTGTGAACCAAAAGCTTGGTTTGTTCTATGCCATCTTCAGTCTCGATGATGAGATATCTAAGTTTTGAGGAAGGTGAGGTATAGTCCCTGAAATTTGCCATCTCTTCGCGCTAAAAAAAGAGAGAAAGAAAAGAGGGGTCATCAAAGTCCAAATCAAGAATATTAGAATCGGTACAAAGGTCTAAATGGATGAAATGTTCTCCGGTAGTCGGGCCACATTGAGAGTAATCTCTCTGGTAGTCGGGCCATTTTGAGAGTAATCTCTCCAAGAATTGGGCCACATTGAGAGTAATCTCTCCAAGAATCGGGCCATTTTGAGAGTAATCTCTCCAAGAATTGGGCCACATTGAGAGTAATCTCTCCAAGAATCGGGCCATGAAAGTAATCCCTCCGATATTTGGGCAGAGATAAGTACCCATCCCCTCACACCCTAAGATTGTCTTCATCGTGCATGGATTATCTTGTTGAAAAAGAACATATCTTTCTTGCTTGACCTACAAAAAGAAAAAAAGGACAACAAAGAAGAAAAGCACAAGAAAAGAAGAAGAAATTACCTTCTCTTCCGTGTCCACGAAACTAGACTCAAATAGATTGCAAATATGCGAATTGATACTGAACAAAGATGAAGCGCATGGAATTTATTTAGAATTCTCAAAGTGGCTGCTGGAAATTAATTCCCGATGTGGGACGTTGCAACAATATGTCTTCGAAAAGGACTCGGATAGTTGAAAGGCGGCAGTAAGAGTTTGTCATAAACAAGAATTCGGTAGCAATCTTTAAAGACAAATATCCTTGGTCAACTCCTAAAGGGATTTGGATAAGTGTTAGCATGGTAAAGCAAGCTTGAAATAGCTTGGAATTGAGTTACGTGAAAACTTCTTAAGGACAACTAAATTGCATTGATTATCGATTGAGTATAAATTTTCAAAGTCAAAGGAGACATAAGCAAACCATCACAAATCTCACATGACTGAAGATTAGTGTTTCACGTATTTGGTATTCGTAAAATGATTTGGCTTGAGTCTTACGAGAAGGAATGATGTTCCGATATTACTTCAATCCGTGTCTTCGAAATTCATCAAAAAATGTATATTTTGTCAAGTCTTGAAGTAGGGACATTTGTAGGCATATAAATTTTATATCTATAAAAGAATTTGGACTATATTTTAAATTCAAGATATATTGGTCCAATAAATACTACGGGCTAATATAATTGAATTAATTATATAAGTCCAATATATATGGATTAAATAAATAAGTTTTATTTCATTGGGCTAGCCCATTTAATTCGGCTAAAGTGATGAGTCCAATTTATTAGGCTCAAGATGTCATCTTCCTAGAGGCCCAATTTGGTGCCACGTGTCAAATGACGCGACGTGCCAAGTCAAACGGAAGAGCCAATGGGATCATGCCACGCGTCAAACTGACAAGGCATGCCAAGTCACACTAAAAGGCCAATCAAATCGCGCCACGTGTGCAAGTGACATGTTCTGGCCAATCAAATGCGGCCATGTCACACTTCAATTTGATTGGTCGAAAAGAGTTTGTTCTTATCACAACTCTTCCCTTCCACAACTATAAATAGGGGTCTTCATAACTCAGAAAGGACACCAGAAGTTATAACAAGAAGCAAGAGAGAGCTCGTGGATCAAACACCGCAAATTTCTCTACAAGTTTCAAGCTTCAAGCAATCAAATTCAAGTTCAAGAAATAAAGTTCAAGCTCAAGAACGAAGAACGAATCAAGATCAAGTTCAAGCAATCAAGCTCACGAACAAGATCATCGTTCGTGAAAACAAATATAGATTCAAGATCAAGCTCAAAGGCCCTTGAATTTATTTACTATTGGAAAGAAGAATCAGAGGATTCATAGAGATTGTAACACTCAAATATTCGAAATAAAATACTACGATTGTTGCGATATTTTTCGGTCTTGATTTTATTTTCTCGACTCAAATTTATTGTCTATAATGGTATTCGGTATTCTTATTAAATTTTTTTTTGATAATTAGAAAATTTTATTAGTCATGAAGAATGGATTTACTAAACAAGCAGACTCACTCAATCTGCTACTCTAAATAAAAAACTAGTAACAAATACATCATTTTCAACTCATTTTTTACTACTCTCTTTGCTCGAACTTGGAGGTTCTCTTTCTGCTGAAAAATTAAAGTTTATGTATGGCATCCAAAAGTGTGACCTAGCGGCCGATGCAGCTGAAATAAAGATCATGGGAAAGTAGAGTAAGAATTTCGGTAGAAACATAAAACTAGGTGACTTCTTTCCATATGCATAAAACAAAACAGTACTTGCCGATGATTTACTAACATGTATGAAAAAAATTCTGGTAAGGTACTTTTTTTTGCTCGATCTTACGCAACACAAGTTTATTAGTTGGGACTTCAATGCGGATACCCGAATAGAAAACCAATAAAAAGTATTTATCACAAAGTTTTATTTGTATTTATATTTATTTTATAAATATTTTTCTCTCGTCAAAAGTCAAATTTTAGTCAATTTTTTAATTTTTATATTTTCTCATTCTTAATTTTTTAGGCTCAAACCTTTTAAATTTCATTTTCTCAAGTAAACCCAACTTCTCAGAAGGAATTTGACTGTGGGCGCGTTTTCACTCTTTCTATTTTTATTACGTTAGAAAAAAATAAACCCTGGCGAAAAATTGAAGCGCGTTCAAAGCTTTGAACAAGGAGAGCAAAAGCTTGCACTGTTCTAGAATCTTCCCATGGAAGAACAAGCGAAAGGGACGGTGACGTCACTTTCGTCATTGTTTCCGGCGGAAGAAGCCCAGAAAGCATCGAAGCGCGTGCAGGACACGATTGCCGACCGGCAGAAACAGCTGGACCTGCTCCGAGATTTCGCCGCGGACAACAATAACCTTATTAACCTTGTTCAGAGATTGCCTGATCAGCTTCACCACGATATCATGGTAATTTTCTTATACCTTTTCCCTTTAATGTTGATAGTGTTATGATTTTTACAGTATCAGGTTGCTTTGGTATGTTGTAGCAGGTAATCTCCTTTATCTCGAAACTTACAAATGCCATTGTTTTAGAAGGATTTACCGGTGGATATTTATTTGTTGACTTGATAGATTGAAAATTCTCCTTATCAAAGAGAAGCTTTTTCCTATACATAGTGGCAAGCAGTGGCGGAAGCACAATTTTTCACCAAGGGAACTCAAAAAATAAAAAATATAAACACACAAAGAAGCTAAGTGAGTCAACACCTAATATATATACATGAAAAAGAAAAATAAACCTTATATATATAGTGTAGTTTTCGACGAAGGGACCGAACCCCTTCCGCCCACCTAGCTCCGCCCCTGGTGGCAAGTCTATTGTTGTGTTTCGGAATTAGGGGAAACAAAGCTTCAACAAGTAGAAGCTTCCTTGAAAAGCTTCGAACCAAGAGGTAGGCTGTTCACTTCACTGATTTGACTTTACTTTACTTAAGATTGAAGACAGGGGTTGTGCCGGTGTGTATTAGTTCAACTCCAGGTCCATTTAACTTATACACAATGACAGTTTTAAAAGAATTTTACACTATCTGGTCGCTTTTGCATGTTGTAAGCAGGTAATACGACTTAATCTGTCTTATTTTTAAGATTACAAATTTCACTTTTAAGTTTTAAGAAGCTCTACTTATATAGAGTAAAATAACACTTAGGTGTATATAAGTTACTCTTATATATATATATGATTAATGTACTGTTTTCTTACGAATTTTCAGGTCCCTTTTGGAAAAGCAGCATTTTTTCCCGGTCGTTTGATTCACACCAATGAATTTCTGGTAAAATTCTTCAATAATTTCATGATGGTGCAGACCTTTTATCTTTTTCTTGTGTCATATTTTCCCCAGTACTTTGAATTTGCTCAACTTTGTCCTTTGTTTCACTTTTGGTCCATTTATACCCGTCGTTAGGCAAAAGTCCTGTACTTGCCCTTGAACTCTAACGGAGCTCCAACCTTAAGGTAATTTTTTAAACCATTAGTCCAAAGTATAGGGATAAACTTGGACTTTTTTTCTCGTGCATATATGGACATGTGGGGTCCGCCTATCTTACATTGGAGCTCTGTTAGGGGACAAGGGCAAAAACAGTACATTCCTAACAGTGGGGATATGATTGGACCAAAAGTGAAACAGAGGGTAAATTTGAGCAATTTCGAGTTGTACTGGGGAAAATTTGGACCTTTTGTATTGATATTAGAGCTTCTAGCTATTTGAGCTTCACGAAGCATAGGTGAAGGAATGCAGTAGGTTTGCGGCAGTGTAAATTGTTAGCTATATGATAAATAATCTGACTGGACCCTAATAGAGCAGAATAGGTTTAGTGGATTCATATAGCAGACCCCAAATTATTTGGGATTGAGCTCTAGTTAAAGATATTGAATTAGAGCTGCTGAACTTTGATTTATGTCTGAGTTTATGACATTTAACATATGCCGATGCACACAATGGTTTAAACTAGTGATGCTTTTTTATTTTGAGGAAAAAAAGGTTGCTAAAAGAAGTCGAATACCAAGATTTCGCTTAGCATGCTTATCTAATTTCAGATTAGTTAATCTGGTTTTATTTGGAATCCAAGGAGACATATAACTTTGCCTTCCTCCTTCTTTCTTGATTTAAAATGTTCCTGTGAATTGCCTTTCTTGATAAAAAAGAAGCCATTTCTTGTTGTTGAATTCCCCGGTAGTCATATTTTTGAGTTTCTGTGTAGGGTTATTTTTCTTACAACTGTCCATTTTGATAGTTTGCTGCTTTTCTGGCGTAAGGTTCTATTGGGAGAGGGTTATTACGCAGAAAGGACATCCAAGCAAACGACTGAGTTACTGAAAAGAAGAGGGAAGGATTTGGAGTCCCAAGTGGAATCTGTAAAGGCTGTGATACAAGACCTTAAGGCCGAGGCTTCATTTTTTGATGCTACAGCTTCTGAGGCTGCGGTATGCCTGTTTGTTCAGTCATTGGATGTTTGAATGCTTTCATATTACTTATCTTAAATGGTTAAGTTAGCAATTTGTGATAATAAAACCACAGTGCTTATTAGTTGCAGAGAAGCTCGTTTTGTGACGGTAAGCTAATATAACATCAACGGAGTTCAACTTGAGTTTGACTGATGCTTTAGTCAGACTAATATAGCAACTAACTGACAATCTAGCTCTTCCAGCTGCTTGAGTTTCTAATAATTTCCTGGGGAGAGATCGTAGTAGCTAGCAACATGCCTTTGCCCCCACCTTCGCTCCTATTTGCTAGCCTCTGGAAAGAAATAGGAATTTCTTAGTTGGGTTAAAGTTTTCAAAAGATTGTTGTTCATTTACCAGCAGTGGAAAATTTTCAATCATCATTAGTTTAATATGGATGACCTCTGCCTGGCTAATGTGTGAAATTTTAGCCTTTTTTTATATGGTGGTGTCTGGGTCAGCTTGGACGCAACTCGACTATGTACCTAACTACCTCCTGGAAGGCTAGAACCAATATTTGTGTGCGTATTGAAATGCATTTGCATGTGAGCACCACATCTGTATTAGTGGGTATATTTTGTTTGGCAGTAAAAACTTTGCTTATTTATATCTTTTTTCAGATATTGATTGCTTGTTATGTACAAATTTATGAATTTGATGGCGAACTGAACTTTTGACAGGAAGGTCTTGTAGAGATCAGAGAAGACTATGCTGAGGAAACTTCTCCTGAAGGACCATCCACAGTTGGCATGTTTCCACCTCTTACTGATTTCTAGGCTACATTTAAAGATTTTTAATATAGTCATATTCCAGTTTCTGTTTGAAATATTGACAAAAATTTGCACTGGTTGATTTTCCAGGCATCCTGAAACCTGAGCTTCCAATTTCTTCTGAAGGAGACAATGCTGAACTTGCAGTTGAAAATGAGGAATATGCTCGCATTTTATCCCGGATTGCCGAGCTTGAGAAGGAAGAAGAAGAGGCTGAAAATGCCGAACTAGAGAAGGAAGAAGAAGAAGCTGAAATTGACAATAAATTCAATGAAGAGCTGGGTAAATCTGGATTAGATGTCAGCACAGGTCAACACATTCGGGACCAAGAAATAAACGATTCCGGAGTAGGTTGCTGGTCATTGACTTGAGATGCAAAGATTGAATTATGGAATGCTTAAATGCATATTATCATTGTTGTTGCTAAATGCCATTTGGTATACTATTTAGGTGCGTGGTTCTAGTAATCTCAAGGAAAGAGCAGCATCTTCAAGAAATCGCTCCATTGAAAGTTTTCCTGAGCAGCTGCACGTACGAACCCTTCCCTCCTTTGGAACATATATTCCAGAATTAAATAATTGTCAATTAGCTGTTTTTGTTAATCCCTACAATGTATGAATAATTCTTTTCTTTTTAATCCATGTGAAATTTTGAAATGCAGGTTGAAAGTTCAAAATCAGTAACTAAAGGTAAGCCCTTCCCACGAATTTTTTTGTTAAACTATCTGTGTTCATGTGCCTGCTTCCTGCTGGATTTTTGCAAATCTACTTGGATAGCATGATAGAAATATGCAGGTGATTCGCTTCATTCTGATACTTTATGTTACATTCAAGAACCTTTCTGGAAATTTGTCATAGTAAATGATAAAATCTTCCAAACTAACAAGCCTTCTGAACATAGTATTAACTTTGTCCTTCGACTACTCTCTGCTAATGAGGCCCGTAATATTGGTGCTTTATCTGTTTTCTCTAGTGATATCCTGTACAATATTTTTATCGTGAGTAACATTCTGCATTGAGAGATGAAACCAAAAGAAGCGTGATTTATTTTCTTTTTCATGTCTCATTTATAGTTATCGATAACCATTATTTTCATTGAACATCTAAAATAAGTCCGAGGAGGCTTGAAGCTATCCTTATTTCAGAACTCTTCATCTTTTGTTTATCTTAGTGGAATCGGTTTCTAATGAAGCACGTTGAAGTGAAAGTTTCACGGGAGGAACAAATAAATTGGAAATGACATTGTAACTCGATAGATTTCTGCTTGACCTTCTTCCCATTGCCTGCAAATGCATTTTGATCTTTTTAGATCTCCATATTATAGTTAAATCGAAACTTCAATATATGTTAATCATGTCCGTATGTTATACAGTGCATGCTTTATGTGCTTACATTTGCTTTTCCATTTCATTTTGAAATGATTTTATGCATTAAACCAGATGAATGCTTAGCTGGGAGCCTAGCTTCTGACAAGTCCAATGTTACTGAGAATGCTCCAAAACAGAATCGAAAGGAGGATACTAATGTTCCTATGATAGCTGAAAATAAGGTACGGTTCTCTCCATTTAGTTCACTCTTACCCAGCATGAGCCCATTTGTGTTTCTCTCCACGACTCCAACCCCACCTCTCTCTCTTATTCTCTGCTCTTCCCTCTTCTATTTTATCTTTTTCCGTGTTGGGAGACAAAGCATGGGTCAATCACATTAAATGAGAACAATTGCGTTTCTATTTTATGTTACCCCTTAAATAGTAAATGACGTCTTGGTTTGTTCATGTTGTCTGTTAGTGCCCTTGTGCTCAGTCTTTCACTACGGTGCACATCCGTTTGTGTATTCATGTCGTATACGAAAATAGTGGTCGAAGCATATATTCTTTGTTGTGGCAGTTGGAGGAAAGGAAAATAGACCTACATTTTTCATTTGATTACTTATGTCTAGGGGTGGCGAAATGGTTAAAAGAAAACAGTTAACCACCCATATTATCCACTAAAAAATGGGTTGGATAATGAACTTTTTAAAAACGGGTCAAATATGGATAAGAACCATATTATCCATTTAGAAAATGGATAATCAATGGGTAACCAATGGATAACCAATGAGTTTAACTTTTACATTTGTAAAGCCTCAAATTGGGGGTTCCTCAAGTTAGGGAGACTAAGAATTCTCCTTAAAGTGATCATATGCAAGAAGTCATGGATAATATGGTTACCTATATTATCCGCCGGTTGACCCGTTTTTTATCCGTATTAAATATGGGTCGGGTCGGATAATTTGCCCGTTTTTTTCATTACCCGTTTTCGACCTGAACCATATCCGCCCCGCCCCGCCCGTTTGCCACTCCTACTTATATCCATCAAAAATATCATTATCGCATGGCACCGACGTCATTTTGCACGACAATCATTGCATTATTGATCGTTTTGCTGGTAGCTGCTCTGATTCAATTTATTGGAGTATTCTTATATTGCTCCGTTACAAGACAGTTGATGCATGTTTTGCCTTTTATTAGACTTATTAGGAATATGATTTAAATGCTTTGCCTGTATGCCTTTTTCCTGTACCTTCTAACCAGAAGTAAGCTACATTCCTGCACAATTATTACTTTTTACTCAGTATTAGCCGATAATACCACTGTGCAGGCTTTTACTGGAAGTATTGTTGAACGCGCTGGTGCCTTTGATATCAAGCCAAGCGAGCAGACTGTTGGTCGTAGCTCAAAGCCAGTATCAAGGTTCAAAATGCAGAGGAAATAGATGACATTCTTAGCACTTGAAAGTCAAGTGTGTAGTGATCTTCAGTGCTTTGTCTCGTAGATGAAAAAAGATGTCTATTTCGGTTGAGTGCTTGATTTTGGACATTCTAGGAGTTTTCTCTTGTCGAAAAATGCCGATGTTGTATTTTTGCAAGTTCAAAATTGACACTTTGAACTTCACAACATCAGTAGAAATGGTTAGTTTTACACCATCACGGGAGATACTTTAGAACATGATATTAAGGATTTGAACCTCATGGTTCTCGGTTTCGGGTCAAATAGGAAGAACGGGAAGATTTCACCTCAACTCATTTCATTGACCTCTAGATCACACCCTTAACTTAACTGTGTTAAAGAGGATAGGTTCGAGGAATGTATTCTCTAACTTTGATTAAAAAAATCTGTATCTCCACAAAATTTGGATCCATTAGTATCATTACTTTATTTTGTGTTTGTAACACCCAGAGTGTTATCGACCCTTATGTTTCAGGATTTTGTTGCCTACTAGTAGTACGTACTGTATTGATTACCAAGAAAATATTATCAGCAAAAGATAAATGAAAGAGTTGAGGGACATCTCTAAAAATATTATCAGCAAAAGAAAATATTCATTGGTTTTGTTGAGTTTTAAATTAGGTTGAGTTCAATTCTACTTAATCACAAATTCTAACCACAGATGCTCTCTCAAATATTCGCAAAAAATATGTGCTAGTTGAGGTTCGAACCTCTAACCTCTTGAATAAAAATCAAACACATAATCAATGCATCGGGAGGTAATTTGTACATGTCAAGTGGTGTCAGTTTTTCCTGGTGATATGTGTCCTCACAGTATTAATACATATATTTAGTAAAGTTTTCCGATGAAGCGGTGTCGCGTGATATCGCTTCGTTGAACGTGCATCCGCCCCTAATTGCATCGGAGCAGAGTTTACTCATGGTGCACCCGGCGAGCAGCAGCTGCGAGTTCCCTCGTTTAGAAGAAAAAAGACGCTGACAGAATATAAATTGCCAATGATATGAAAGTGTTAATTATAATAATATTCCAGGTCAAGAAAGGTATGTATAACTGATTCCTTAAATTTATTTGACGATGATTGAATTGTTTTCATAAATGAAAAAGGAGGAGTCTATAACGATGATTGAATCTTTTTCATATGGTTATTATTAGCTGTGGGAAAAAATAATTAAATCACGGATAGAAATTGAAATGCTATATAATCAAAATCCTGTTGAAAGATTCTATAGTTTTCGAAGTGTTTAAATCTGATTAACTAATCAAAATAAATTTCTATAAGTGTTATGAAACAATAAAAGAAAAAGAATAATATTGCAGAGAAAAGTAGAGGGAGAAAATTCTTATTGATTTTGGGATGAATTACAATGGAATAGAACCCTCTATTTATAGGGAGGGTGACTTAGCTACCAAGTAATAAATCCTATAATCTCTCTAAATATATACATTCATGTTACTCCCAAACGCACACGCAAGTATACGTGGTCGACAAGTAATATAAGATTGTAAGTCCAGATATCGTACCCACAGGGACTTGTGATTAACTATCAACTAAATTAAACCCAAACAATTAATCTATCCAAGCGAATTCTAACGTATGAATATTTAACTAAAATTAATCTAGAGTAACAAATTAAGAGATTAAAGAAAACAACTTGGCGAATTATAGAGACGAATTCAATTTGAGTGAATATTCTAGAGCTATAGGTTAGCTAACAATCCCGTTGAGTTTTCCACCTAAATCGTCTAATTAATTTATCTGGTTTATTGGTTGACAGGGTTAATATTGCTCGTAGCCTTCTCCCGAAGTACAACTCGCCTATTCAAGCTAACCTAACGCCTATATTCCTATGGAATTAGGACTAACAAGAACGCATTTATAATTCCCGTATAATAACCAAGCAAGACGGTTAGGTATATTCCTATCCTAACCGCAAATCCGCTCCCCCTAAGAGTTAAGATCTTGCTCTACTCAATCTTATATGCAATCTAGAATTCCCTCTCCCGAGTTCAATCCTAGATTCGTAGATAGTATTCAATTGGTGATCAAGCAATCAAATAATTAAGTGCAAGATTGAATAAATAAATCAATATGATAAAATAATAAAAACAATTCAAGCTTCAAACTACAACGTTCATGTAGCACCCAAAACTCTAGAACTAATAAACTATATAATCAAAGGAAGAGAAGAGAAGAAAAACTAGTTGGAAGCCTCCTCCAAGCGTGGTGTGTGTTCCCCCACGTGAATTCTCCTCCAAAGTATGTTAGATATCACCAAAGTGACGTCCCTCCCTCAAAAAATATGTTTAGTCTTGCTTTTATACATGTTGGATAGGTCTAGGGCCGAATAAACCGTGTCCCGGGCAAAATAGGACAAAATCCGCATCACCGGCGCCCAGCCCGGCCCCAGGCGCCCTCCACGGCGCCCTAATATTTTTAGCTACTGTTTTTGGCGCCACAGGTAGGGCAGGTGGCGCCCAAATTCGCAAGTTTCCCGGTTTCGTCCGTTTTGGCTCAAATCTTGCGCGTTTCGCCCCCAATTGCTCCCGAATCATTCCTACACATAAAAACACATCAAATCAGCATAAATCAACACATTTAACATCCCAAATTCACGAAACAAAAAGTAAAATATGAGATGATATACATAGAAATATATATACTTTAAGCTAAACATCAATTCACCATAAATAAAATTCTATTTATAACACTCCTCCTTGAATGTCTATTCAACAGATAATGTGCCTCGTTAAAACCTTAACTAAAATAAAACCCAGTGAAAAAAATTCTAGAAAGGAAAAAGAGTACACATATCTAACAATACGCCTTTTGGTTGCCTCGTCAAAACTTTGCAAGGAAAACCCAGTGGGACAAAACTTGTAAGGGAAAAAGAGTACAGCGCGTATTAACTCCCCCTGATGAGAGCATCAATTCACATCCTTGAGCCTTCGCATCCCAATCTTGTGCACCATCTTCAAAAGATCTTTGGTAGAGATTTGATAAACAAATCAGCCATATTAACTTGAACGAATTTGTTTCACCTTGAAATCATCATCCTTAATAGATGTATTGTCTTCATATGATCTTGTTGGAATCGTCAGTTCAATATCTTCACATAGAGGTGAAAACTCTTGCTATCATATTATCATGCCTATAATTATAGCAAGATACATTTGTACACAAATTGCACTGAGGAAGTGGTACTTCAAGATCAAGAATTGTATATGCTTCAAGCAATTTAAATCCTTCCTGGATTGTCATATAAGTTAAGTCATATAAGCCATATAGTAGACTTTAGATGCATATCAGGTTTTCATGTCATGCTAGACATATAAGATATCGAAAACTGATTGCACATACCATTGACTTTATACTTTCAAGTGTTTGAACTACATGTTCAAAACTACATGTCTTTCATATGAAACCAATTATACTTGAATTGTTTCCTAGACTTAAGATCCTCATATATATTTAGCGCTATCATATATGTCGTCGACGAACATTTAATATCGGTTCCAATATTTTTTTCATAAAGACATAACATAGAGATCTCTTCATTCATATATTCAGGTACCTGAATCTCTCATGAGATTTTATGAAGTGTTATGTCATGTGATCTTCTAGATCACTTGCCTCCTTTATTATGATTATTTTGATCATTTGCTCATCTTCTTTATCAAGAAGTTTATTTGAAACCGATTTGTCTATACGCTTTAAGCACACCATAGAGTTTGTCCTTCTAGGACTTAATAGGAGCATTTGCAATGAGAATATAGTTACTTTCTTTGGGTCAGCAAATGCGTCTGGCATGCTTTGCAATATATTGCAGATGAATTATCCTTTTATGAACTTCAAGTTCATATTATCTTATTCGAGGATCTAGATGTACAAATAATAATTCATTCCACGTAAATTTTTCTCAATTGTTTATCATGTCTCCCCCTCATGTTAGAAAAACTAACTTACTTCCTCAATTTTGGAAATCCACCTTTGTGCATTATGGTGTTAATCAAAATATACACCGCACATCAATAATAATAAGATGGTATTGTCTGACCTGACACTGTGAGGG
>NW_017675564.1:0-50715 GCF_001879085.1 Nicotiana attenuata | reverse complement strand
ATGAGTATCTCGGAGCGACTCAGTTTCTTCCTAAACTACTTCTTAAAAAAAATAAGTAACCCGGTTCGAGCTACATCCTTGGAAAAGAACCGGTGACCCAAAGAAAAACCAAGGAATACTACCTAACTATTCTAAAAAAAATCTTTTTGGATTTTTTAATCGGACTTTTATCCCTCAAGAAAATTGTCCAAAAGATCCATCGTCGGGAAAAATCCGAACTTTTTCAAGTTTTTTTTTCACCTAGACTATGTCTACTACGAGTTCCAAAGAAAAACTAAATAAAAAAATAGTTTTATACAATTACACTTCAGAAAGTAGTTTCCCCACCCCACACTTATATTATGCATAGTCCTCGATGCATGATCACGAAGAAAGTTATTAAAACAAGGGTGAGAAATACTCCCTGAGGCCCTCTCGGGCCTAGCTCGGACATGATCCTCAATATTAAGGGTCGGGACGACCCCACACTTAAGCTCAAACACGCTCCTCAGCTTCAACTTCGGGTACTCAAACTTCCCCTACTCTGCAAAACAAAAACAACACGAAACTTGACACTATATAAAAAAATAAAAAATTAAAAAATTAAAATACAGCCTGGGTTGCCACCCAACAAGCGCTTGATTTAACGTCGCGGCACGACTCCATCACTTTCACCACTTTTCCTTCCACTTTGAGGATATGAATTGCGCCCCCTATTTTGCATCAATTTTTCTATCACGTTCATGAGGCGGTGGTGTAAAAATAAAGAACCCAAGTAGTAGGTATCGCATCTTGCATTTCTTGGCCTTTAAGTGAGGAATGTTGTTTTGTCTCCTTGACATCACAAATTTAAGAATATAAGCACTTTGTTCCTCATCCATTGACTTCTCCATATGCTCGACTGGATCAATTCCCATGTCACCAACCAAACACAATGTTGAAAAGTGTTTAGAATGAGGTCCAATACGCTCAAACTCCAAAATTGCATTATTTTTGACATCCTCAATTTTTCACTCTTCATCAACCTTGGCATCATTAATAATATTTTGGTCGAATCATTGGAATTCCTCTTTTTGCTTCACAAGCTGGCCAGTATCCACAAAAATTGGTTGTAGGGCATCAGACGCCTCAACCTTTTTATTCAATTGATCATGCAGGTCATGGTTATCTAAGCCAAATTGGTCTATCTCTTGCATGAGCTCAGTTTTTCCTTCTATCAGCTGTTCTGTCATATTTGAAAGACCATCACGAAGAAACTCTTGAGATTTTATCAGTTGAGCTTGTTCCTCTAGCTAAGATTGGCTCACTACATCTGCTTCTTCAAAATTTTCTTCTGGTGGGAACTCTCTCTCTCTTCAGCCACTTCCTCCGCCTCAACCATCATTCTCATGATTGCTTCACTAATTCTTTGTAAAGCCTTTCGATTTTCATCTTGTTGCTCGGCTACTTGCCTCATCATGTCCATAATACGAGCCATGCTTTCCATATCCTCCACTTCATTGCTCCTATCAAACTCGTAAACATTATTAGAAATATTATAATAAGAACTCTGGAAGGATAATAAGAATTAGGACAACCATCCCAATGGCCACCTTGACAACCACACACATTACAAAAATTCCACACATCAGATTGAGATGCACATTTTTGCCCTAGGTGTGGTCCTCCACAATATGGACAAGGATCACCATAATAAGAATAACCAATATTCGACCAATTATCATTCCAAGATGCCATATCAACAAAGATAGTAAAATATTAAACTAAGATAAAAATAAAAAATAAAACTTGAATAGGCTAAAAGTAAAAATCCAATCTAGTAAAATAGTTAATTTCTAAGTCCCCGGCAACGACGCCAAAAACTTGTTACTCCCAAACGCACACGCAAGTATACGTGGTCGACAAGTAATATAGGATTGTAAGTCCAGATGTGAGCACGTAATTTTTGCCCTATATGAATTACTCCCATAAATTCGAAACAAAATAATTTCTTTCAGTGTTTGCAATTTTGTGAATTTTCGTGGTATTTTCTGTTAATTGTTTGCATTTTTGTCTGTGCATTTTAATTAGTGAAAAATACAAAAAATATATTGCATTTGCATTTAGGGTTTGACTTTGCATTTTTTAAGAATTAATTAGTAAGAATTTATTTTTACAAAAGGGAAAATCATACAAAAAATAGTTTATTTTCACACTTTAATTTTAGTTTGGAATTTTGGTATTCCTTTTTAATTCGGTTTTAATTAGGTGTAATAAGTGTTAGATGTAGTAATTAATTTAACTTGATAGGATAATTTGATTAGGGATTAATTTAGGTTTGTTTTTATTTTATTTCAATTTAAAAAGAATTTAACAAAATCTGAAAATACAAAAAAGAGAAAAAGTAAAGAACATGAAGAGAAATTGGTCATATTAATACCTATCTATACCATATATGAAATCTTATTACCAAAAATGTTCATAATTTGTTAATTACCCGCCCAGTCCACACTTTTACTACAATTTATATACCAATCCATAATTAGGCAGATTCTGCCATTTAAAACGCGCTAAAAAGAAGGCACAAAATCTGCGTTTGATTCTTTCCACATTAAATTCGAATTTTGAAACGTAAAGAGATCTCATTGCTGCGTAATTCTCTCGTTCACTACAATTCTAAAACAACGCAAGCTTCAGGAGCTCCAGTACTCAATTTGCTTTTACAAATTCTACAACGCAATACAAATTGTAGAATTCAAAATTATTCTTCATCGACCTCAGTACTCAAATTGTCGAACCTATATCTGTTCTTCATCTCTTTCACACCATAATCAACATTTTGTAGTGCAAAGTAATGGCCATTCTGCAGAAAATAAAAAATTATTGAACATTAGTAGTTTGCATAAAAAAGTAGCAGTAATCTACGTATAACTACATGATAACTACAAAATATAACTAAAAGAAGAACAACCTACCCACACCTATAACTACAAAACAATACAGGACATCTACACATGTAAACATTATCTCAAAACAATAAGGAAGAAAAGGGTAACCACAACTCTATAACTACAAAAACATAACGGTTAGTTCAAGTAACTCACAAAATGTAGATTAATTGTAGTTAGTATGAAGGTAAATGTAGCAGCATACAAAAGGTGAAAAATATACCTTATCTACAATTTACCCAGCAACCTACAAAACAACTACAAAATAACTACATTTATGCACTGTCTAAATATCACAATTACAATTAACCTTCAAAATTGAGACAAACAATCTACAAAATTTAGACAATTCCACATTTTACCAAAAAACACTTGAACAATAGATTTTTACAACCAAAATCACACTAGAAAACTGTAAAGAAAAATAATTAGTGTTTACCTTTACCAAAATCTTTTTGTGAACCAATTTTGGTACTTTTTTTGGAGGGTTTCTTCTTTTTTGATTTTGATGAAGAAGGAGAGACCTTGGGTTTTTTCACAGATGGAATTTTAGGGAAATCTTCAACAAAATCATCATCTACAGATATCAGCTAATGTAGCTTTTGAAGCTTTTTTTTTTTTGGAGTGTTGATCTTTTTCATGATTTGGGACTTGAAAAAACAGATGCAACTTCAAAATAGGATTTTGTGAAATTAACTGGAGAAGAAAATTGTAGAATCGTGGGTAACTGATGGTAAACGTGGGTGAGAGGCGAGTATACGAAAATGGGGAAATTAACTGAAGGTAAAATGTGGGGGGTGTGGGGGGTGGGAGGAGAGAGAGGCGGGTAAACGAAAATGGGAGAATATACGCTCCTAAATTAACGCCTAATATAAATGAAGCATTAATTATACCCTCAATTTGAATTATGGTATATAAATGGTAATTTGGTATGTTGAAATGTAATTAAACACAATCCTTAAACATTGAGGGTAATAAGGTTTCATATATGGTATACGAAGGTAAAAATCCCTATTAATAAAGGGTAATTTGTTAGGCCACTTCAAATCAGTTTTCCCAAGCCCAGTCTCCCCAAAACAGGCCCCAAACCCATTCCCCTCACCCGGTCCAATTGCCCTTTAATAAAACGACCCCGTTTAATCTTAATCAGATCTGAGCCGTCAAGGATCTTTGATCCAACGGCTCGGAACTAAGGGGGTCTTTCATATATAACGGTCGAAGCTCGTTACCCCCCCTCTATCTCATCTCTCCCATTACCCTCTCCCTCAGAGAACAAGTCTCGTGGAACCCTAGCCCACCGCCTTAAGGTGGCGGCACCACCACCAAATAGCCCCAAATTAACACCCCGAAACCCCTATGACCCCCTCATCCCAAATACCCAACCCGTTACCCTCGAAACTCAACAGAGCTCCTCGAATCTGTTTTGAAAGAGAACCCTAGAAATCCCAAAGTCCAAATCGACGAGTCTGTGGAGGATTTTAGACTGTAGTGACCCTTATTCGTGTGTTTTCATATGAAAACACACGATTAAAGGTTATTCCGGTCCAGAATTTGGAAGCCCTTCAAGAATTGGTCAAATCGGCTCTTAGCTCGGTTTTTAGGTATTATTTTTGTTCATTTTGTCTATTTGTTTATATTTTTCTTCTATGTATCTGCTTCTTTCCCCTTCTTTTGAACTCTCTTGCTTTCCCGATTTTAGAGTGTCATTTACATGCATGTTAGTTTGTAAGAATTTTTTTTTATTTGATTAGTATAAACAGTCTATTATTATTTTAGTTTCACTTTCATTAGTTGTTTTTTCATTAGTGGAATTTCCAAAATTACTCGAATCATTTCTGTTTTCTGCCTGTTTTATTTTTCATAAAATTTGGTCTGATTGTGTTTGGGTTTGAGGTTCAGTATTGGGCTAGTTATCTAATGGGTCAGCCCAGGGTCAACTTGACCCATAACTCACCTGAGACTCAAGGGTAAATTTCAGGGTAACTAAGGGGCATTTTGGGTAGATTAGATGAAGGGAATCTTATGGTAACAGATTTAGAAGCTTCTAGGAGGCTTGGGCGGGGGTTTTTAATTAAATTTCAGACTTGTAGTTGGTTAGCTTGACCAACAAGTCACTAAATGAGGGACTAAGTAGCAAAAATAAAAATTAGAAAAGGGTAAAATTGAAAGAATTGAAATCTGATGGTTGCCCTATTTGCTTGCCTATAAAGGCATCTCTATCTTGCCTTTGAAGGCAAGGATTAAAAGTCAGAATCTCAGAAAAAGATTAAAATATAAACTGCTGGTTCTGGTTATTGTTTGATTGAACCTTCCCTGAGGTTTTTTTCATTTTCTAATTCCTGAAGTAACTTCTGGGCTATTTTGGTTGAAACAAGTCGAATTTGGAGGTCTTAAGAGCTCGTTTAGAGGGTTTTGAGCAAGTTTTGGTCGATTTTGAATCTCTTCTGGTTAAAATTTGGTCTTTCTGGGTTATCATTGCTGCTGACTCTTGTTCTTGCTACTGCTTGGCTGTTGATCTCACTTCTCCTACTCATTTCTTTTTATTCCAGGTATGTTTCAGTCCTCTATGGGTGTCACTTGATATGTAACTTGAAGCATGAGTTGAGAATGAGATAAATGTGGTGTTATTTGTAGATTTCATCTCCTTTTCTTCAGTGTTATAATCACCATGTAGCTTTGAGGTTTTGATTAATGTATTTGTCAAAGAGTGGTTGTAAATAATAATTAGATCCTGTTAGTTTAGCTTAATTGCTTCCTTTTAATCATGTAAATGGTGTTGGGTTTCTTCTGTGTGTGCTCATTTGGCCCTTATCTCTCAATTTCGCTTGTATTAATGCAGTAAGTTAGGTTGTTAAGAATGGTTGCAATTGTCAGATTTGTGGTTGTTGATTACGATAAAACAATTTTTTTGCAATAATAAGAAGTAAGAGTATGTCGAATGATTTTTAGTTGAATCCTTTATGTATAATGTGGACATGAACATGGCATTCTGAATCTCTCATTGATTTACAAGTTGGTTTTTCAATTGAGGATCGTTTGAAACAAAATTCAGAGTATGAAAAATGAGTTGGAGTACGTGTTTGTTGAAATTGGTTGAATCAGCTTAATCTATGAGTGAAATATCCCTGTAATCATTTCTGAAAATGGTCATTCAAATGATTGTCTTAATTTATTGTATTAAGTGCTCCCAGTAGTTCGTGATTTGCGAATATGAAATATGAATCTTATTGGTATTGCTGTTACATGGGTTCGATCTTTGACCCATGCGGCAATTGACCTGAGCGTGCTACATGGAGAGCCGGGCTCTCCGATTGGGCCTTCCTCTAAGCCCAGTCAATTTTGGACCCAATATGTTCTATACCTCATGTTAGTCACAAGTTCAGATGCCGTCAATTTCCCTTTGGCTTCGTTATTTTCTTCGGCAAGATCTTTGTAGTTGTGCGAGTCGCACTTTGTTAATTAGTCATGGTTCTCTTTATCATAGTTAGATTTTAGTCTTGGTAAATAGAGGGATGCCGTACTAGATATCCCAAATAATTTATGGCCTTCCGAGCTCTAGTTTAAATGACCTTTTAAAATGGAATCGAGGTGCGCCGCGCCAAATAAAATCTCATATGCGTGGCCCTCAATTAATTATTTCTTTTTAAATTCTTAGAAATCGAGGTGTGCCATTTAGCAAATTTCCATGGCCCTCGCAAAGCTAAAAATGCGTAGTTGCTTTAGGCGCATTACTTTAATAATATTATCTTCCTAAACTCGGGTGTGCATTTCATGTGACCCAAATCCAAATCCTTATAACGTTTAATAAAATGTGTTTCGGATTACGGGTGCATTTCATGTGACGTGATCCAAAGACGTATTTTAGACGACGTTAAATCTTCTTTTAAAAATGAATAAAAGCGGTTAAAAGTAAAAATGCACATAGGTTTAAATTGTTTCTAAAATTAGATAACTATGCCAATAATAACAGTTGAGCGACCATGCTAGAACCACGGAACTCGGGAATGCCTAACACCTTCTCCCGGGTTAATAGAATTCCTTACCCGGATTTCCGGTTCGCGGACTGTAATACAGAGTCAACCCCTTCCTCGATTCGGGATTTGAACCGGTGACTTGGGACACCATAAATCTCCTAAGTGGCGACTCTGAATCTTTTAATCAAATAATCCCGTTTCGATTGTCCTTTAATTGGAAAAACTCCTTTATTATACTCTCTTACGGGGGTGTAGTGAAAAAGGAGGTGTGACAGCTCTGGCGACTCTGCTGGGGAAAAGAACCCAGAATCTCTGGTTCGGGGTTCAAGAATTCGAGCTTAGAATAATTGTTATATCTGGCTTTGTGTTTTATCTGATTTTATTTACATGTTTGAGCCTAATGTGCTAAATGTTGCTTTTTACCGCTTCGATATTATCTGAACTGTATATATAAACTGCTACGAAACCCTTCTCTTCTCCCTCCTGAGGAGTGCACGCTGGTCGTGACTTCTTTCTGTTAGTGTCATATCCCAAATAGAACGAGGTTCGGACAAGTTGCAAAACCGGAGGATCTTTTGGTTACCGGTACGCTTCCCCCCTCCCCCCCCCCGGGGCTCGAGTTGTCCGCTCGGGTAAGCCAGGTCTAAAACAAATAAAACCAGGTTTTAAACCTAGAATAACTCAGCCTCATGCCGGATCCCTAGTAGGAACGCTTATCTGCATCATGTGCATTTGACTTAGGGGACTCAACACAGGGGTTGGGTCCGTCTAGGACAGGTGTACCCAAAATAACAGACCATCCTGATGCATCCTACTTGTGCATTTATTTGATTCGGATTTGCATGCTGACCGGCTGTTTGAGTAAAAGGGGAGAGTTTGAAAGAGAAAATAGTAGTGTAAGGGTTAAGTGAGTTAATCACCTGTTTTAAAAAAAAAAAACCAATGTCCAATACTGAAACTCTGCCGAATTTTTTAGAAAAATGAAAAAAAAAGAGAGAAGGAAAAGGTTTTGTTTTCAAAAAATAGTTGGTTTTGTTTTATTTGCCCGAACTACGCCAGTTTGATTCTCACAGGGCGTGAGATACGTAGGCAACCCTCATCGGGTCCAACTTCCCTTTTGCAAAACTAGCCCAAAAAGAACAAAATTTTATGGTAAATAAGTAAGGTGATGCCATTCTTGTCAAAAATAGCCGAATGTCCCTAAAAGGGCGCCGAAAGGCTATTTTTGCAAGAACAACCACCTTTGGTCATTTTTAAATTTTTTGGCCGGTTAGCGAACACAACCTTAAAATCTTCTTCCTCGAGGTGCTGAAAGGCCGTATTGGCAAAGCCGGATATTTTTATGAAAATTTTGAAAAAATAGTGATAACTTTTTGAGTAAAAAATGAGTCTTGATTTTTCGCCTGTTAGTTTCCTTTTTGAGCCTGTTGGTTTTTATGGTAAAAATTCGGTAGGATGAGTCGTTGTAATCAAAACATTTTATTTTTTTGAAAATCCCAAAATGTTTTTGTTATTTATTTTTCACTTATGTCCTCCAGAACTACGCTCGGTCTGATTCATGCGGGGTCATGATACGTAGGCAATCTCCATAGGATTCGACCATAACCAAAAGAAAGAAAAAGAGTGATAAAATGTCACGACCCGGATTTCCCACCATCGGGATCGTGATGGCGCCTACTCGTGGTAGCTAGGCAAGCTAACTTATTTACCTTTCATTAATAAATAAATCTATTAACAATCCATAGCATCGATAAGAAACATGGAATTTAATAATAATAATAGCGGAAGTCTAATTTATAAGTCTGAATCAAAACGCGGAATAGTCAACAATAGCCTCTACCCAAGATTTGGTGTCACATTACTCACGAACCACTAAGAATAAACTAAATACAAATGTCTGAAAGAATTATAACAGCTGTCTGTCTCGAAAACAATTAGGCAACATTCAAAAGGAAAACATAAAGAAGAGACGCCGGGCCTGCGGACGCCTGCAAGGCTACCTCAGTCTCGTGAATAGGAAAGTCTGCTCCCGAACTACTGCTGCTGCTGCTCCTTAAACCTGGACCTGTGCAAAAATGCACAGAAGTGTAGCATCAGCACAACCGACCCCATGTGCTGGTAAGTGTCCAGCCTAACCCCGGCGAAGTAGTGACGAGTCTAGACTGGACATCACATAAACCTGTGCAGTTATAAATATACAACGGAAACAAAATACCAAACAACTAGCAACATGGGAGGGGGAAACATGCTGTGGGGAGATACAATATTAACAGCAATCCAAAGTAACAACTAAAACAACTTAGGTTCACGATGAACAAAGAATCAATACTCAAATACAAACACATAGCCTCAATAACTGTTGCGGCTTGCAACCCGCTCCATAATTACTATTGTTGCGGCGTGCAACCCGCTCCACAAACACCACTGTTGCGGCGTGCAACCCGACCCATATCATTTATCATGTATAATTGTTGCGGCGCGTAACCCGATCCTCACCTTTTACTGTTGCGGCGTGCAACCCGATCCTCAATATCATTGTTGCGGCGCACAACCCGATCCTCAGTATCATTTAACAGTCCGACTCCCCAAACAATAGTCACAATTAAGGGGCATAAAAATAAGTAAATATTTGACAAACATCCCGGCAAGGGAATAACCAACAACGCTTTCTCTTTCTTACTTTTCTTATCTTAGAGTTCACTCTACTATTTTGAGCCAACGCTCCAAAGAAACAAGTCATTTCGTATAGTTTCAATATTCATATCACAATTCGAGCCTATGCTCCCAGGAATCAAATGATCATATTACCGTTCGCATGTTATTCACAACATATAGAAATCCTCCAATAAACACGGAGTTCACAACCAAGTCATGATAATCACGTTATAAGGACTCACGGTCATGCTAGACACCAATGTATCGATACTCGTCACCATGCCTATACATCGTACTCGATCACATAGCAATTAGCAACAAGACTCAACTCCTATTCCCTCAAGCTAGGGTTAAACCAAACACTTACCTCAAAGCCTTGAAATCCACTTAATCCTCAACTATCGCTTTACCTCGTGGTTCCACCTCCGATTCGCTCGAATCTAATCACAAATTGTTCAATTACTTTAATAAACACTATATGAATTAGTTTGAAGGCATAAAAACGATTTTCCCAAAGTTTTACTCAAAATTCCCAAAACTCCCCCGGGCCCACGTGGTCAAAACCCGAGGTTCGGACCAAAACCCGATTACCCATTCCCCCACGAACTCAAATATGTAATTTGTTTTGAAATCGGACCTCAAATCGAGGTCCAACTCCCCAATTTATAGAAAACCTAGGTTCTACCCAAAAATCCCAACTTCACCCATGAAAATCTTTGATTTCAAGTGGAAAACATGTTTAATGAAATGTTAAAAGTTGAAAGAATTGAGTAAAGATCAACTTACAAGTGATTTGGGATGAAGTTTGCTCTTGAAAATTCGCCTATGGTGTTTGGGTTTTGAAAGAATGGTGAAAAGTGGTGAAAATTCGACTAAGTATAAAATTTGCTGGGCCTCGGATATGGGAAATGCGAACATAGGTTCGCATTTGCGAACAAAACAGGCGTGGGAATTGCGAACATTTTAGTTCGCATTTGCGAACTTGGGTCTGGAGGCCAGGTTTCGCATTTGCGAAAATGCGATCGCATTTGCGATTAGTGGCCTCTCGCATTTGCGAGCAAAATCCTCGCATTTGCGAGCAAAATCCTCGCATTTGCGACCTGTGCGTAATTTCCCAGAGCTCGCAATTGCGACTCGAAGCTCGCATTTGCGAGCTCGCAATTGCGAGTCTCCCTTTCGCATTTGCGAAAACCACAGAAGCCAACATACCAGATTTTCAAAAATGAGAAATGCAATCCGATGCCTATCCAAAACTCACCCGAGCCCTCGGGGCTCCAACCCAAACATGCACACAACCTCGAAAACATCCTACGGACTTGCTCGTGCGATCAAATCGCCAAAATAACATCAAAATCATTGAATCAAGCCTCAAAACACATGATTCTTCTTCTAAACTTCATAACCTTTCAAGCTTTGAACTCATAGTCCGAAACACGTCAAACGACGGCCAATTTCGACCAAACTTTACAGAAAGCGCTTAACACATATTTAAGACTTGTACCGGGCGTCGGAACCAAAATACGAGCCCGATACGATAGTCTTTTAATCAATTTTCATTTCCATTTTCCTTAATAATTTCAGAAAAACAATTTCACAGAAAAATTCATATCTCGGGCTCTAGACTTCGGAATTCGATTCCGGGCACATGCCCGAGTCCCATATTTTTCTACGGACCTTTCGGGACCGTCCAATCTCGGGTCCGGGTCCGTTTACCAAAAATGTTGACCAAAGTCAACTATAATCATATTAATATCAAAATTCTTCAAATTTTTCACGGAATTCACATATTTCAACATAAAAGCTTTCCGGCTACGCGCCTGGACTGCGCACGCAAATCGAGACAAGTAAAAAATGAGGTTTTAAGGCCTCGAAAGCACAGAATGGATGAGGAAATAGGTGATGACCCTTTGGGTCATCACATAAAAAAAAGAGGAAAAATAAGAGAGAAAAGAAAAGGAAAAGAGAGAAAATAAGAAACCGTGAGGAGGAAACAATGGCAAAATAAGAGAGAAAAATGAGAGAATAAGAGAGGGCAAAGGAAAGAATGAAAAGAGAAAAAAGAAGAAGGAAGAAAGAGAAAAGGGAAGTTGCAAATGGAAATAAGGAAAGCCGGGATGACGCAAGCAACCGATCAAATGCATAATAGGAACGGTTAACTGCTTAGGTGCATTACATTCCCCAATGTGCGGTTTCCTATTTGTTAAGCTCTAATCACTAACAAGTTTGTTGGTTGACATATTAGTACAGAAAGGTGGTTGGTTTGTGGTTCCCGAAGTAGTAAATCCTCTCCACAACATAAAGTCAAAAGGCGATGGCGGACAATAACAAAATTGGGTTGGTTGATACCGGTGCCCGAAATCAGTTGGTTGAAAAGGACACTGGTTTGGCTGATGAGGTAAGGATATTAAGACAACACATGGCGGACATGTAGCAGGCCTGGATGACTGGGAAGGCACCATCCCTGCCACCACCTAGCTTCCTAGATGCCGCCCTAACCCAAGCTCCGGACACAATGCCAAATGATCCTCCATACTCTCCAGATCCACCCGCTTATCTCCAAGCTCATGATGCCCAATATTACCCCTCAGAGGTTGCCCACAAGGTTCCCTACTCATACAAGAGGAGCCCTCGGGATGAGCCTCATGTTGAAAATGAAACGTTCACGGGAAGAGAAGGGCGAGATGGGATATTCAGAAGGCTGAAAGGCATAGAACAATCCTTAAAGAACAAGCAAGGAATGGGAGACCAGGGTAACATGGCTTACAAAGAATTGTCTGTGTCCCCTGACGTTCGCCTGCCCGGGGGATTTAAAGTGCCAAAGTTTAACTTGTATGATGGTTGTGGAGACCGGTAGCCCATCTGAGGGGTTATTGCAGTGAAATGAGAAGTGTTGGAGAGAAAGATGACTTGTTGATGGAATATTTCAGTAAAAGCTTGACTGGGGCAGATTTGGAATGGCATAATCGTCAAGATGTCGGGAAGTGGCATACATTGGGCGACATGGCTCAAGATTTTGTGCGACGCTTTCAGTGCAATATAGACATTGTCCCAGACCACTCCTCCCTATCTCAGATGGAAAAGAAACCCAAGGAAAGTTTTAAGGATTTTTGGCTCAGATGGAACGAACAAGTTGCTCGGGATAGCCCTCCCGTTGATAGAAAAGGTGTTGCTGAGCCCCGCCGACGACAGGGTCCAGTGGTCGTTCTTGCTAAACGCTTTCAGCCTCAATACCGACCCCGTGAATATCCCCAAACTCCACATAAGCCACCCTAGTATTATCCGTCGAACAACATCCGGCCATCTGTCCAACCACCAGGTCACTCCCTAGGGCGAGCACAAGCATCCCAAAATTTTCGTGTGCCTTCACAGCATTTTCAAGCATCCAGCAATCCTAGAAAACTGAGGCATGGAGCGAAACAAAGGCAAAAAGATAATTTCACGCCCATCGGAGAATCCTACACGAGTTCGTTTGAAAAGTTAAAGCATTCTGGCTTGATTGAGCCGCTCCTCGGCTATACTCCAGACCCATATGCGAAAGGCTTTGATCCTGCTGTTCGATGCATGTACCACTCTACTGTCCGGGGGCACAGCATTGAAGATTGTCGCTCTTTGAAAAGGGAAATAGAAAGAATGATTCAAGAAGGGGTAGTTGTGGTCAATGACAGTGACAGGGAGCATGTGAATCCTCTTGGGAACTTGTTGATTAAAGTTGATAATGGTCTTGGCAGTATTGATGCGAAACTCAGTGGCTAAGATGCCGTGCTTGGTAATTGGGAAGACGCTCCATTTCTTGATCAGCCGGAGTGGAGTTTTGGTGGTTTATTTTGTTGTCATTTCTATTGTCCGGGTTATTTCAGGGTTGTAATCCGGATATTGTCTTGTGACTCAAACCCTTCTATCCTTTTATTTTGCCTAGTTCCTATAGTCGTAGCAACTCATTTAGTGTTACCTAGTTTTGTTCCAGGTTTGTGACCCCAGTTTAGCTTTCTTGTTTTGTTCAACCCTTTCACCATCTGTCTAATGCAATTTTCTACTTTCTGTTATTCCCAATCATTTTTGTTTAGTTCTCTTTTCTTTTACATTTCTTTTCCTATTGGCTCTAGTGACATGACATGCATGCGTAATTCTCGGCCTGGGCTTCAAAGTTAGTTTAGTCATGAATCAATGAAATAATTTTGAAGATGATAGGGGCACTTGAGGGAAATAAGAACAGATTTGGACACTTTGAGATCATTTGAAGCCCGAACCATGAGAAACTGGGGCAGATAGAACATAAAGCAACACTATTGAAATACATCATGCTACATCGATTTGAAGCTAACGACAGGTTTGCCCCAAATTGGCAGGGGCCCTTCGTGGTAACGAAGAGTGTTATCCAACGGTACTTAAAATTGACAAAAGGCGAATGTGTGGATATGGTTATCAGGTCTGGTACAATCAAAAGATGATACGAATGTTTTCTGCGGTTTGTTTAAATGTGTTGTTTGTGCTTGGCATGTTTTGAAGATTGGAATGACGAAGGTATTTTGTTCTGCTATCTAAACACTTTATCCTTTGTTACCCCCTTTGAGCCTTATTTATTTTCTTTCATACCCCTATTTTGGAATCAGTAGCAAATATCAGAAACGCAAGCGTGAAAGATAAGTAAAGGAAAAAGAGAAAAGAAAAAGAATGAAAAGAGTGAGAAGAAAAAGAAAAAAAAGAGAAGAAAAAGAAAAGGAAAAAAAAAACAACAACAAGACAACAAAGAGAATAGGAAGAAGGAAAAGAAACAAAGAGAAAGAGGAAGAAAAAGAAAAGAAAAATCACAACAACAAAGTAATTCCTATGACATGAACTACGTTCGACCTGATTCCTTTTAAGGATACGTAGGCAGCCTCACGGTTCGGTCCCATCAAAGTAAAAATCCAAAAGTCCCCAAGCAAAGAAACTGGGGCAGAATTTGTGATTGTTGTAAGAAATCTGATTCCGAAAGTTGTAATTGTGAACCCATTTGAATTGTTTTGAGCCTTTGATACCCTTTCTTTCTAACTCTATACAAAAAGCCCACGTTACAGTCCAAAGAAAGACCTTCTGATCAGTCTTCGAGAGATGCCAAGTCGAGCAAGTAGAGGTGATTCATATCAGGGGCAACACTCCGTTCTGAACAAAGAAATGAAAATGAGAGTGTCTTATTGGTGAAAACCCTCACGGGCACCGTAAGGTGACGGGAGCTGAGAGAAATCAAAATGAGAGAGTCTTATTGGTGAAAACCTTCACGGGCACCTTGAGGCGACAGTGAGTTGAGAGAAAGAAAAAAATGAGAGAGGCTTGATGGTGAAAACCCTTCGGGCACTACAAGTCGAATAAGGATTGTGAATCAGATTGAATAAGCGAGCATTGAAGCCCAGTTTCACGGCAAAAAGGTACAACAAGAGCTGAACATCAGATTTGCTTAACAGAATAGGCCGCAGGTGCATGTCATGGTCATTAGAGTTGGTATCCACATCCGATAGGTTTCTACTTTGTAGTTTTCTTGTTAGGAATCATCCCTTTCCATTGTCCTTTACTCTGTTCCTTTTGTCCTGTTTACTTCTTCTTCTTGAGTCTGTTTGGGCAAAACAAGTGAGAAATGACTTCAAAATTTGCCACCAGCTTTCCAATTGCATAAAACGGGATCCGGCTAGCACATCAAAGTGTCATAAGTCAAGAAAGAACAACAAGCGCACTGAGTTAGTAACAATCAACATGCTTTGGGATCCATGTGAAATACAAAGGCTTGGTATATATCAATTCATGAACAATGCAACAGATGGAGGTTTAGGGTGAACGGATCAAAGGTATTTTTTGTGATAAGATTGACAAAAAGGGTGGTAAACCACTGACAAGCAAGATCTTCCAAGCAAAAATCAAAGTTATCATGGCAAGCGATGGAGCAATAGACCTCAAGGCCAGAGCCAGTGGTTTAAGTCAAGAAAGAACAACATGCGCAATGAGTGGGTGGCAATTGTCGTGCTTTGAGATTCATGTGAAACACAAGGGCTTGGTAAATGTCAGGTCAGAGCAATGCAACAGATATGGGGTATTGGGTCTGAACGGAGAAGAGGTATACTCTGTGATAAGGATGACAGAGAAAGTGGTTAGTCAATAAACAAGCAAGCTCTTCGAGTGAAAATCAGTTATCATGGGAAGTGAAGGAGCAATCGCCCTCAAAGTCACGGCCACAAACCAACCACCATATTTTTTAAACTGACAAGATTTTCTTTGATTTGAAACAGGGGCAGAAAATCTTGTTTGTTTCGGAGAAACCCTCCGTAAAGAAAGGAAAGCACCAGACAGGTATGACCGTAAATTCTCAGGACCCTCCTGGAAAATGGGACCTAGTTTAAAAATCGAAACAATCATAAGTAGCAAAATCTAGCATAAATGTACCCCAAAGGAATATAAGTTGGTTTCAAAGTCTGCATGTTTGAGATAGGATTCAATTAGGAGTTTTCAGGACCCTCCTGAATAATGGGACCTAGCTTTAAGATTGCTGTTAGTTAACAAGATGTAGCGAAAATAATACCTTTAGAAGATACAGCTTAGATTTAAAATTGTTGTTTAATTAAGAATTGTCAGGACCCTCCTGGATAATGGGATGTAGTTTCAAGACCTTCTTAGATAACAAGATTTAGCGGAAGTCATACCTTTAACAGATATAATTTAGATTAAAACTGTCGTTTAACTAGGAGTTGTCAGGACCCTCCTGGATAATGGGATCTAGCTTTCAAATTCTTAGAATATTTGGTAACATTATTCAGTTCTTAACACTCACAGATGGTAACTGGAAAATTTTCTCTGTTTTGTCTATTTTTATTGAAATCAGGTACCCACTTGGAGAATAGGGAGAAGTAGTTCAAGTTTTAGCAATCAGGAGCCCGCCTGGAGAGCATGGGAATACATTTCAAGTTTAGCAGTCAGGAGCCCGCCTGGAGAGCATGGGAATGCATTTCAAGTTTAGCAATCAGGAGCCCGCCTGGAGAGCAAGGGAATACATTTCGAGTTCAGCAATCAGGAGCCCGCCTGGAGAGCATGGGAATACATTTCAAGTTTATCAGTCAGGAGCCCGCCTGAAGAGCAAGGGAATACATCTCGAGTTCAGCAATCAGGAGCCCGCCCGGAGAGCATGGGAATACATTTCAAGTTTAGCAGTCAGGAGCCCGCCTGGAGAGCATGGGAATACATTTCGAGTTCAGCAATCAGGAGCCCGCTTGGAGAGCATGGGAATACATTTCAAGTTTAGCAGTCAGGAGCCCGCCTGGAGAGCATGGGAATACATTTCAAGTTCAGCAGTCAGGAGCCCACCTGGAGAGCACGGGAATACAATTCAAATTCAGCAGTCAGGAGCCCACCTGGAGAGCACAGGAATACAATTCAAGTTCAGCAATCAGGCGTCCACCTGGAGAAAGGGAAAGCATCTCAAAGTACAATTCAAGTCGACAACAAAGGGATCTCACCGGGAGAATACAAGTCAGCATGGCAACAAGAGCTGCAGGATCAAGTTTGAAGAGATAGATAGGTTTTGTAATTCATAGACCATAGTTTTAGTCTAGCTTCTTTTTATTTTTGACATGGTGTACTAAGGGGTTCAGTAAGCAGTAGCAGTAGCAGCAGCAACAGTGAAACCACAGCTTCATGGTAGTCCCAGCTACCAAACATTCCTGAACTACACTGACCTGATTCCTTTTTAGCCAAGGATATGTAGGCAACCTCAGAAGCAGGGTGCGGTCAAATCTTTCAAAAATGCTTCTCACGGAGTATTCAAACGGGCAAAAATCGTTCGTATCCGCTCACTTTATCTTTGCACAAAAACTCTTCGTGTTTCCGAGCAAAGAGGGGCAGCTGTGAGCACATGATTTTTGCCCTATATGAATTACTCCCATAAATTCAAAACAAAATAATTTCTTTCAGTGTTTGCAATTTTGTGGATTTTCGTGGCATTTTCTGTTAATTGTTTGCATTTTTGTCTGTGCATTTTAATTTGTGAAAAATACAAATATGTTGCATTTGCATTTAGGGTTTGACTTTGCATTTTTTAGGAATTAATTAGTAAGAATTTATTTTCTTAAAAGGGAAAATCACACAAAAAATAGTTTATTTTCATACTTTAATTTTAGTTTGGAATTTTGGTATTCCTTTTTAATTCTATTTAATTAGGTGTAATAAGTGTTAGATGTAGTAATTAATTTAACTTGATAGGATAATTTGATTAGGGATTAATTTAGGTTTGTTTTTATTTTATTTCAATTTAAAAAGAATTTAACAAAATCTGAAAATACAAAAAAGAGAAAAAGAAAAGAACATGAAGAGAAATTGGTCATATTAATAAAGGGTAATTTGTTGGGCCACTTCAAATCAGTTTTCACAAGCCCAGTCTCCCCAAAACAGGCCCCAAACCCATTTCCCTCACCCGGTCCAATTGCCCTTTAATAAAACGACCTCGTTTAATCTTAATCAGATCTGAGCCGTCGAGGATATTTGATCCAACGGCTCGGAACTAAGGAGGTCTTTCATATATAATGGTCGGAGCTCGTTACCCTCCCCCCCTCCCAATCTCATCTCTCCCATTACCCTCTCCCTCAGAGAACAAGTCTCGTGGAACCCTAGCCCGCCGCCCCATTCCCACCGCCTTAAGGTGGCGGCGCCACCACCAAATAGCCCCAAATTAACACCCCGAAACCCCCATGACACCCTCATCCCAAATACCCAACCCGTTACCCTCGAAACTCAACAGAGCTCCTCGAATCTATTTTGAAAGAGAACCCTAGAAATCCCAAAGTCCAAATCGACGAGTCTGTGGAGGATTTTAGACTGTAGTGACCCTTATTCGTGTGTTTTCATATGAAAACACACGATTAATGGTTATTCCGGTCCAGAATTTGGAAGCCCTTCAAGAATTGGTCAAATCGGCTCTTAGCTCGATTTTTAGGTATTATTTTTGTTCATTTTGTCTATTTGTTTATATTTTTCTTCTATGTATCTGCTTCTTCCCCCTTCTTTTGAACTCTCTTGCTTTCCCGGTTTTATAGTGTCATTTACATGCATGTTAGTTTGTAAGAAATTTTCTTTTATTTGATTAGTATAAACAGTCTGATATTATTTTAGTTTCACTTTCATTAGTTGTTTGTTCATTAGTGGAATTTCCAAAATTACTCGAATCATTTCTGTTTTCTGCCTGTTTCATTTTTCATAAAATTTGGTCTGATTGTGTTTGGGTTTGAGGTTCAGTATTGGGCTGGTTGTCTAATGGGTCAGCCCAGGGTCAACTTGACCCATAACTCACCTGAGACTCAAGGGTAAATTTCAGGGTAACTAAGGGGTATTTTGGGTAGATTAGATGAATGGAATCTTATGGTAACAGATTTAGAAGCTTCTAGGAGGCTTGGGTGGGGGTTTTTAATTGAATTTCAGGCTTGTAGTTGGTTAGCTTGACCAACAAGTCACTAAATGAGGGACTAAGTAGCAAAAACAAAAATTAAAAAAGAGTAGAATTGAAAGAATTAAAATCTGATGGTTGCCCTATTTGCTTGCCTATAAAGGCATCTCTATCTTGCCTTTAAAGGCAAGGATTAAAAATCAGAATTTCAGAAAAAGATCAAAATATAAACTGCTGGTTCTGGTTACTGTTTGATTGAACCTTCCCTGAGGTTATTTTCATTTCTAATTCCTGAAGTAACTTCTGGGCTATTTTGGTTGAAACAAGTCGAATTTGGAGGTCTTAAAAGCTCGTTTAGAGGGTTTTGAGCAAGTTTTGGTCGATTTTGAATCTCTTCTGGTTTAAATTTGGTCTTTCTGGGTTATCATTGCTGCTGACTCTTGTTCTTGCTACTGCTTGGCTGTTGATCTCACTTCTCCTACTCATTTCTTTTTATTCCAGGTATGTTTCAGTCCTTTATGGGTGTCACTTTATATGTAACTTGAAGCATGAGTTGAGAATGAGATAAATGTGGTGTTGTTTGTGGATTTCATCTCCTTTTCTTCAGTGTTATAATCACCATGTAGCTTTGAGGTTTTGATTAATGTATTTGTCAAAGAGTGGTTGTAAATAATAATTAGATCCTGTTAGTTTAGCCTAATGGCTTCCTTTTAATCATGTAAATGGTGTTGGGTTTCTTCTGTGTGTGCTCATTTGGCCCTTATCTCTCAATTTAGCTTGTATTAATGCAGTAAGTTAGGTTGTTAAGAATGGTTGCAATTGTCAGATTTGTGGTTGTTTATTATGATAAAACAGTTTTTTTTGCAATAATAAGAAGTAAGAGTATGTCAAATGATTTTTAGTTGAATCCTTTATGTATAATGTGGACATGAACATGGCATTTTGAATCTCTCATTGATTTACAAGTTGGTTTTTCAATTGAGGATCGTTTGAAACAAAATTCAGAGTATGAAAAATGAGTTGGAGTACGTGTTTGTTGAAATTGGTTGAATCAGCTTAATCTACGAGTGAAAATGGTCATTCAAATGATTGTTTTAATTTATTGTATTAAGTGCTCCCAGTAGTTCATGATTTGCGAATATGAAATCTGAATCTTGTTGGTATTGCTCTTACATGGGTTCAATCTTTGACCCATGCGTCAATTGACCTGAGCGTGCTACATGGAGAGCCAGGCTCTCCGATTGGGCCTTCCTCTAATCCCAGTCAATTTTGGACCCAATATGTTCTATACCTCATGTTAGTCGCAAGTTCAGATGCCGTCAATTTTCCTTTGGCTTCGTTATTTTCTTGGGCAAGATCTTTGTAGTTGTGCGAGTCGCGCTTTGTTAATTAGTCATGGTTCTCTTGATCATAGTTAGATTTTATCTTGGTAAATAGAGGGATGCCGTACTAGATAACCCAAATAATTTATGGTCTTCCGAGCTCTAGTTTAAATGACCTTTTAAAATGGAATCGAGGTGCGCCACGCCAAATAAAATCTCATATGCGTGGCCCTCAATTAATTATTTCTTTTTAAATTCTTAGAAATCGAGGTGTGCCATTTAGCAAATTTCCATGGCCCTCGCAAAGCTAAAAACGCGTAGTTGCTTTAGGCGCATTACTTTAATAATATTATCTTCCTAAACTCGGGTGTGCATTTCATGTGACCCAAATCCAAATTCTTATAACGTTGAATAAAATGTGTTTCAGATTACGGGTTCATTTCATGTGACGTGATCCAAAGACATATTTTAGACGACGTTAAATCTTCTTTTAAAAATGAATAAAAGCGGTTAAAAGTAAAAATGCACATAGGTTTAAATTGTTTCTAAAATCTGATAACTATGCC
This sequence comes from Nicotiana attenuata, assembly GCF_001879085.1. NCBI lineage: Eukaryota > Viridiplantae > Streptophyta > Magnoliopsida > Solanales > Solanaceae > Nicotiana > Nicotiana attenuata. Next base: position 29,895 of record NW_017675564.1, on the reverse strand, counting down.
AATGATAACAGTTGAGCGACCGTGCTAGAACCACGGAACTCGGGAATGCCTAACACCTTCTCCCGGGTTAACAGAATTTTTACCCGGATTTTTGGTTCGCGGACTGTAATATAGAGTCAACCCCTTCCTCGATTCGGGATTTGAACCGGTGACTTGGGACACCATAAATTTCCTAAGTGGCGACTCTGAATCTTTTAATCAAATAATCCCATTTCGATTGTCCTTTAATTGGAAAAACTCCTTTATTATATTCTCTTACGGGGGTGTAGTGAAAAAAGAGGTGTGACACCAGATATCGTACCCACAGGGACTTGTGATTAACTATCAACTAAATTAAACCCAAACAATTAATCTATCCAAGCGAATTCTAACGTATGAATATTTAACTTAAATTAATCTAGAGTAACAAATTAAGAGATTAAAGAAAACAACTTGGCGAATTATAGAGACGAATTCAATTTGAGTGAATATTCTAGAGCTATGGGTTAGCTAACAATCCCGTTGAGTTTTTCACCTAAATCGTCTAATTAATTTATCTGGTTTATTGGTTGACAGGGTTAATATTGCTCGTAGCCTTCTCTCGAAGTACAACTCGCCTATTCAAGCTAACCTAACGCCTATATTCCTATGGAATTAGGATTAACAAGAACGCATTTATATTTCCCGTATAATAACCAAGCAAGGCGATTAGGTATATTCCTATCCTAACCGCAAATCCGCTCCCCCTAAGAGTTAAGATCTTGCTCTACTCAATCTTATATGCAATCTAGAATTCCCTCTCCCGAGTTCAATACCTAGATTCGTAGATAGTATTCAATTGGTGATCAAGCAATCAAATAATTAAGTGCAAGATTGAATAAAATAAATCAATATGATAAAATAATAAAAACAATTCAAGCTTCAAACTACAACGTTCATGTAGCACCAAAACTCTAGAACTAATAAACTATATAATCAAAGGAAGAGAAGAGAAGAAAAACTAGTTGGAAGCCTCCTCCAAGCGTGGTGTGTGTTCCCCCACGTGAATTCTCTCCAAAGTATGTTAGATATCACCAAAGTGACGTCCCTCCTCAAAAAATATGTTTAGTCTTGCTTTTATACATGTGGATAGGTCTAGGGCCGAATAAACGCTGTCCGGGCAAATAGGACAAAATCCGCATCACCGGCGCCCAGCCCGGCCCCAGGCGCCCTCCACGGGCCCTAATATTTTTAGCTACTGTTTTTGGCGCACAGGTAGGGCAGGTGGCCGCCAAATTCGCAAGTTTCCGGTTTCGTCCGTTTTGGCTCAAATCTTGCGCGTTTCGCCCCCAATTGCTCCCGAATCATTCCTACACATAAAAAACACATCAAATCAGCATAAATCAACACATTTAACATCCCAAAATTCACGAAACAAAAAGTAAAATATGAGATGATATACATAGAAATATATATACTTTAAGCTAAACATCAATTCACCATAAATAAAATTCTATTTATAACACTCTCCCTTGAATGTCTAATTCAACAGATAATGTGCCTCGTTAAAACCTTAACTAAAATAAAACCCAGTGAAAAAAATTCTAGAAAGGAAAAAGATACACATATCTAACAATACGCCTTTTGGTTGCCTCGTCAAAACTTTGCAAGGAAAACCAGTGGACAAAACTTGTAAGGGAAAAAAGAGTACAGCGCGTATTAACTCCCCCTGATGAGAGCATCAATTCACATCCTTGAGCTTCGCATCCCAATCTTGTGCACCATCTTCAAAAGATCTTTGGTAGAGATTTGATAAACAAATCAGCCATTTAACTTGAACGAATTTGTTTCACCTTGAAATCATCATCCTTAATAGATGTATTGTCTTTCAATGATCTTGTTGAATCGTCAGTTCAATATTTCACATAGAGGTGAAAACTCTTGCTATCATATTATCATGCCTATAATTATAGCAAGATACATTTGTACACAAATTTGCACTGAGGAAGTGGTACTTCAAGATCAAAATTGTATATGCTTCAAGCAATTTTAAATCCTTCCTGGATGTCATATAAGTTAAGTCATATAAGCCATATAGTAGACTTTAGATGCATTCAGGTTTCATGTCATGCTAGACATATAAGATATCGAAAACTGATTGCACATACCATTGACTTTATACTTTCAAGTGTCATTGAACTACACTGTTTCAAAACTTACATGTCTTTTCATATTGAAACCAATTATACTTTGAATGTTTTCCAGACTTTAGATCCTCATATATAGTTTTAGCGCTATCATATATGTCGTCGACGAACATTTTAATATACGGTTTCCAATAGTTTTTTTCATTAAAGACATAACATAGAGATCTCTTCATTCATATATTCAGGTACCTGAATCTCTCATGAGATTTTATGAAGTGTTATGTCATGTGATCTTCTAGATCACTTGCCTCCTTTATTATGATTATTTTGATCATTTGCTCATCTTCTTTATCAAGAAGTTTATTTGAAACCGATTTGTCTATACGCTTTAAGCACACCATAGAGTTTGTCCTTCTAGGACTTAATAGGAGCATTTGCAATGAGAATATAGTTACTTTCTTTGGGTCAGCAAATGCGTCTGGCATGCTTTGCAATATATTGCAGATGAATTATCCTTTTATGAACTTCAAGTTCATATTATCTTATTCGAGGATCTAGATGTACAAATAATAATTCATTCCACGTAAATTTTTCTCAATTGTTTATCATGTCTCCCCCTCATGTTAGAAAAACTAACTTACTTCCTCAATTTTGGAAATCCACCTTTGTGCATTATGGTGTTAATCAAAATATACACCGCACATCAATAATAATAAGATGGAATTATTTGGTTCCTGACCCTGAACCACTTGTGAGGGGAGAATGTAATATACTTTCGTATATAATGTATATCAAACTGATATATATATATAACTTTGTTCTTATAAGAAATAGTCTATTAAGTGGAGGCACTCAATAAATTATTTTGCTAAACCAACTGTGATGTAAACTAACTTATCAAGATGAACTATCTTGAATAAAAAATCTGGAAATTATGCTCTAAATCAAATTATTGAGCAAGTTACCTCGCAAACACCATGTTGTGGGTTAATAATAATCGCACATGTAACCATCTCATAGATGCATCTTATGTGGTATACATGGAAGATGAATGGACCCATATTCACCTTTGATATTTCCAGCATTCATGGGATTCAATCCCAATTTTAATTGGTCTATTGATTAATGAGAACATGCAACATAAGAGAATTCATAAAGAACTTTCTAGTTCTTTAATATTTACCCATGTGAATTCTCGTTTATTTTTGCACATCATGCTTAAATTACACGGCTAAATCAATTATGCCAACTGAATAAATTATCAATATTGATAAAGTTCAGGTTTACACCATGAAGTGTGCAATTATCAATAAACTCCAAGTTTATTATGATATGGGTTTTTATATCAATAAACATCCACTTTATTGTGGTATTCTTTTATTTGTGTAGTACAAACTGGAGAATAAAGCGGGTAGCTTTTCACATATATGTTATCCCGCTACAAGTTGTAGTATTAGAAGATATTAAAGTCTTCTCATTATTTATAGTCTTAATATAACCAACCGCTTTCGCGAATGCTTTAGAAACTCAATAAGTTTCTTTGAGACTGACTACGACACAATAAATTGACATGATAATCAATTGTATTCCTCCAAAATAGTAATAATTGGCTCTTTCAAAGCTCTCAATTAAATTTGTACTACCACAAATTCATCAACATCCATATGGTGAATATCTCTTTCGAAGAGAAAGTTATACCATTATGGTTATGGTCAAAATTATATGCAAGATATGTTTCTTGCATTAATGTTATTCTTTAATAATCACATTACCAAAATATTTTGGCGTGCAATACGTGACCAATGACCATTCATGCCATAATAATGACATTATTTTCTTATATCATCTCAAACCTCCTTTTAGAGGTGAGTGTGGTATATTCACTACCACTAGCACATTCATATTCTTTCAAGAATGAATATGTATTCATAAATTACATGTTGTCACATTCACATCATGAATGGACCACAATTATCTATATGTGCTATACAAAATCTCATGTCAAATTGATGACAAATATTACTTTCACAAAGTAAAGGATTATTTGAGAATCCATATTGTTCTCATTACCACAATGATGACGATTATAATTTCGTCTATTGCCACGTCCACATCTGTCACGATCCCGGTTCGCCCTCCGTGAACCATTGTTACGACACCTAGTCACTACGACTAGGTAAGCCTAACAATGCGAAAAATAAACAACATTTGCGGAAGAAATAATTAAACCCGAAATAGTCAAATAAAACAATGTTTGAAATGCCGCTCGGCATACACAATATCAACTCCCAAAACTAATAATATTTCCCAAAACCCGGAATCTCATGATCACAAGCTTTTGAATGTCTACAAGTATCTAACTCCAGAACATCTAACAAAGAAAGGAAATACAGAAGGGATAATACTTAAGGGAAGAGTAGAAAGGGACTCTTCGGTCTGCGGACGCGGCAGATATACCTCGGAGTCTCTACAAGCGCCTCGCCTCGAGCGTGATTAGTCTGAGTCGCAGTACCTGGATCTGCACATAAAAAACATGCGCAGGAAGGGCATGAGTACACCACATCGCTACTCAGTAAGTGCCAAGCATAACCTCGGTCGGGTAGTGAAGAGGAAGGTCAGGGCCCTACTGAGATTAAATGAAACATAATATATAACAGAATAAGATAAGACAAAAAGCTAACAGTAAGAATTTAATACAGGAAAATAAGGATAACAACAACTGAAACAGAGACAAAACAATCACAAGGAATACCACTCTCTACAAAGATAATAACCGGGGATCTCTTGGTATCCCGAGGATCTCTTAGTATCCTCAATATATGCCAGGGATCTCTTGGTATCCCGAGTATCTCTGGGTATCCTCAATATATGCTAGGGATCTCTTGGTATCCCGAGGATCTCTTGGTATCCTCAAAATACGTGCTGGGGATCTCTCAGTATCCCGCACTTCAGTTCAAATCTAAAATACGAACATGGGATCTCCCGGGATGCCGTCCCGTAGACCCAAAGTAAAACACACAGTAATAACACAAAGAATACTCAATTAAACTCAACTTCATACCAAGGTAAAACAGGTAATTCTAACCTAGCATGCTTCACATAATACAAATAAGGCAGTTTAAGCAGATAAAGCAATTAAGTCAATTAGACATGCTCCTCTAAGCTAGCAGCAGGCTTAAATTTCAAGTAATGTAAGCATGAAAGGAAAAAAAACACAATTAAAGCTACTTTAGTGGAAACGGAATTTTCAACAATTAGCACAAGTACGCACTCGTCACCTCACGTACCAGGCATTTCAATTATCACAGTACCAATCCTAAGGGGAATGTCCCCCACACAAGGGTAGGCAAGCCACTTACCTCGATCCGGCTCAAAATCAACCCGAAACCACGTTCTTGCCACGAGTACTCGACTCCAAATGGCCCAAATCTATTCAATTCAATTGCATAATGTAAATAACACTTCAAGTAACTGATTCTACAATTAAATTCTAAGCTAATACGCGAAATTAGGTAAAATGACCAAAATGCCCTCCGGGCCCACGACTCGGAATCGGGTAAAATTTATATTTTCAGAATCCTCACACTCTCACGAGTTTAACCATACAAAAATTATTCAAATCCAATGTCAAATACCCAGTCAAAACTCAAATTCTAGGTCTAAGAACTTTCTTCTAATTTTTCCCCAATTTTCATCTCCAATCCGAAATTAAATGACAAAACTAACAATAGATTAATGGAATACAACTAGAAAGGGTTAAGGAATTGTTACCCAATGATTTCCTCTTCAAATTCCTCCCAAAATCGCCCTCTCCCGAGCTCCAAATCAATTTCTAACTTTTTGAAGCTAAACCCTCGAATTCTGATTTTTCTGCCCAGCAAAGTCGCATCTGCGGCTCAATTTTCGCATTTGCGATACCGCTTCTGCGGTCAAGGGAACCGCTTCTGCGGTTCTCACTTAAAATTCCCTCTCCGCACCTGCGACCCATATGGCGCATCTGCGGTCCCGCATGTGCAGTAACACGTCCGCTTCTGCGGTTCCTGCTCACCTTCCCCTTGGCCGCTTCTACGGCTTGACTCCGCATCTACGAGAGTCGCATATGCGGCCTCTCAATCGCAGATGCGGTTATGACAACAGCCCAAAGAACTTCAACTGCAAATTCCAAGTTCCAACTTCCCGTTAACCACCCGAATTTATCCCGAGGCCTCCGGGACCTCAACCAAAAGCACAGACAAGTCATATACCACTATCCAAACTTATACCAATCCCCAAAACACCTCAAACAACATCAAATTAACCAGTTAGCATCGAATTCAAGCCTAAGAACTTAAAAACTCCCAAAATATGCTTTCGATCAAAAAGTCTATCAAACCTCGTCCGAATGACCTGAAAATTTGCACACACGTCACATTCAACACTACGGAGCTACTCCAACTTCCGGAATTCCATTCCGACCCTCGGATCAAAATCTCACTATCGAACCGGAAACTTCAAAAATTCAACTTTCGGCATTCACGCCTAAATATTCATTCGTCCTCGAACGAGCATAGAGACATACCTGAAGTAGTGAAAAGATGAGGGTAACGGCTGCGCATATCCTGCTCGGTCTCCCAGGTCGCCTCCTCGACCGGCTGACCCCGCCACTGAACCTTCACTGATGCAATGTTCTTTGACCTCAGCTTTCGAATCTGCCTGTCCAATATCGCCACTGACTCCTCAATATAAGATATATCCTTGTCCAGCTGGACTGAACTGAAATCCAGCACATGCGACGGGTCACCGTGATACCTCCGGAGCATTGAAACATGAAATACCGGATGAACTCCTGCCAAGCTGGGAGGTAAGGCAAGCTCATAAGCAACCTCCCCAACAGGCCTCAATATCTCAAAAGGGCCAATAAACCTCGGACTCAACTTCCCAAATCTCATAATGCCCTTCATAGGAGAAACTCGAAGCAGAACCCGCTCTCCAACCATGTAGGAAACATCACGAACCTTTCGGTCCGCGTAGCTCTTCTGTCGGGACTGGGCTGTACGGAGTCTATCCTGAATCACTTTAACCTTCTCCAAAGCATCCTGTACCAAGTCTGTGCCCAATAATCTAGCCTCACCCGGCTCAAACCAACCCACCGGGGATCTGCACCGCCTACCATATATAGCCTTATACGGCGCCATCTGAATGCTGGACTGATAGCTGTTGTTGTAGGCAAACTCCGCCAATGGCAAGAACTGATCCCAAGACCCTCCAAACTCAATCACACACGCACGGAGCATATCCTCGAGAATCTGAATAGTGCGCTCGGACTGTCCGTCCGTCTGAGGGTGAAATGTTGTACTCAACTCCACCTGAGTACCCAACTCATGCTGAACGACCCTCTAGAACCGAGATGTGAACTGAGTACCTCTATCTGAAATGATAGAAACTGGAATACCATGCAGATGAACAATCTCCCGGATATAAATCTCCGCCAACCGCTCCGAAGAATAGGTAGTNCTTCACACTGTTCCGACTACGGTCCAAATTCTAAAACTTAAACTCTCATTTAGGGACTAAGTGTCCCAAAACTCTCCGAAACTCCAAATAAATCCTCTCGGCAACTCACAATAGCAGAAACAAACACGGGGAATGCAGTTAATAGCGGATCGGGGCATTATTTCTTATAACGATCGGCTGGGTCGTTACATCCTCCCACACTTAAACATTCGTTCGTCCTCGAACGAGCATAGAGACATACCTGAAGTAGTGAAAAGATGAGGGTAACGGCTGCACATATCCTGTTTGATCTCCCAAGTTCGCCTCCTCGACCGGCTGACCCCGCCACTGAACCTTCACTGATGCAATGTTCTTTGACCTCAGCTTTCGAATCTGCCTGTCCAATATTGCCACCGGCTCCCCAGCACAAGATAGATCCTTGTCCAACTGGACTTAACTGAAATCCAAGACGTGCGACGGATCGCCGTGATACCTCCGGAACATCGAAACATGAAATACCGGATGGACTCCTGCCAAGCTGGGAGGTAAGGCAAGCTCATAAGCAACCTCCCCAACATGCCTCAATATCTCAAAAGGGCCAATAAACCTCGGACTCAACTTCCCTTTCTTCCCAAATCTCATAACGCCCTTCATAGGCGAAACCCGAAGCAGAACCCGCTCTCCAACCATATAGGAAACATCACGAACCTTCCGGTCCGCATAACTCTTCTGTCTAGACTGGGCTGTACGGAGTCTATCCTGAATCACTTTAACCTTCTCCAAAGCATCCTGTACCAAGTCTGTGCCCAATAATCTAGCCTCACCCGGCTCAAACCAACCCACCGGGGATCTGCACCGCCTACCATATATAGCCTTATACGGCGCCATCTGAATGCTGGACTGATAGCTGTTGTTGTAGGCAAACTCCGCCAATGGCAAGAACTGATCCCAAGACCCTCCAAACTCAATCACACACGCACGGAGCATATCCTCGAGAATCTGAATAGTGCGCTCGGACTGTCCGTCCGTCTGAGGGTGAAATGTTGTACTCAACTCCACCTGAGTACCCAACTCATGCTGAACGACCCTCTAGAACCGAGATGTGAACTGAGTACCTCTATCTGAAATGATAGAAACTGGAATACCATGCAGATGAACAATCTCCCGGATATAAATCTCCGCCAACCGCTCCGAAGAATAGGTAGTACTCACAGGAATGAAATGCGCGGACTTGGTCTGCCGATTCACAATAACCCAAATGGCATCAAACTTCTTCAAAGTTCGTGGGAGCCCAGATACGAAGTCCATGGTGATCCGCTCCCACTTCCACTCCGGAATCTCTATCTGCTGAAGCAATCCACCGGGTCTCTGGCACTCATACTTCACCTACTGACAATTAAGGCACCGAGCTACAAACCCAACTATATCTTTCTTCATCCGCCTCCACTAATAGTGTTGTCTCAAATCCTGGTACATCTTCGCGGCACTCGGATGAATGGAGTACCGCGAACTATGGGCCTCCTCTAGAATCAACTCCCGAAGCCCATTAACATTGGGTACACAAACTCGACCCTGCAACCTCAATACCACGTCATCACCAATAGTCACATCTCTGGCGTCGCCATGCAACACCTTGTCCTTGAGGACAAGTAAATGAGGGTCATCAAACTGACGCTCCTAAATACGATCAAACAAGGAAGACCGAGAGACCACGCAAGCTAGAACCCGACTGGGCTCCGAAAGATCCAATCTCACAAACTGGCTGGCTAAGGCCTGAACATCCATCGCTATGGGCGTCTCTGCTGCTGGTAAATAAGCCAAACTCCCTAAACTCTCTGCCCGACGGCTCAAAGCATCGGCCACCATATTGGCCTTGCCCGGGTGATACAAAATAGTGATATCATAGTCCTTCAGTAGCTCTAGCCATCTCCTCTGACGCAAATTGAGGTCCTTCTGCTTGAACAGATGCTGCAAATTCCGGTGATCAGTATAAATCTCACAAGGCACACCGCACAAATAATGACGCCAGATCTTCAAGGCGTGAACAATAGAAGCTAACTCGAGATCATGGGCAGGATAATTCTTCTCATGCACCTTCAACTGTCTGGACGCGTAGGCAATCACCCTACCGTCCTGCATCAATACCGCTCCAAGGCCAACTCCCGAGGCATCACAATAGACCGTATAAGACCCCAAACCGGTAGGCAATATCAAAACTGGGGCTGTAGTCAAAGCTGTCTTGAGCTTCTGAAAGCTCTTCTCACACTCTTCCGTCCACTGGAACGGAGCACCCTTCTGGGTCAGCTTGGTCATAGGTGCTGCAATAGATGAAAACCCCTAAACAAATTGACGATAATAACCCGCCAAGCCAAGAAAACTGCGGATCTCTGTAGCTGAGGATGGTCTGGGCCAACTCTGCACTGCCTCCACTTTCTTTGGATCCACCTGTACCCTCACTCGAGACCACGTGACCCAAGAATGCCACGGAATCCAACCAAAACTCACATTCCGAGAACTTAGCATATAGTTTCTTTTCTCTCAAAGTCTGGAGCACTGTCCTCAGGTGCTGCTCATGATCTTCCCGACTCCGAGAATATACCAGGATGTCATCAATAAAGACAATAATGAATGAGTCGAGATATGGCCGGAATACACTGTGCATCAAATGCATGAAAGCTGCTAGGGCATTGGTCAGCCCAAATGACATAACAAGGAACTCGTAATGACCATACCGAGTCCTAAAGGCAGTCTTCGGGATATCTGGCTCCCGAATATTCAACTGATGATAGCCTGAACGCAAGTCAATCTTAGAAAACACACAAGCACCCTGTAATTGGTCGAACAGGTCATCAATACGGGGCAAAGGATAACGGTTCTTCACTGTAACCTTATTCAACTTGCGATAATCAATACACATACGCATAGAACCATCCTTCTTCTTCATGAATAAGACAGGAGTACCCCAAGGTGATACACTGGGCTGAATGAAACCCATATCAAGTAATTCCTACAACTGTTCCTTCAACTCCTTCAACTCAGGAGGAGCCATACGGTACAGAGGAATAGAAATGGGCTGAGTGCCCGGCAGCAGATCAATGCCAAAATTAATATCTCTATCGGGCGGCATGCCCGAAAGGTCAGCTGGAAACACATCAGAGAAATCCCGTACTACTGGGACAGAATCAACTGCAGGGGTATCAATACTGATATCTCTCACATAAGCTAGATACGCGTCACACCCCTTCTCAACCATACGCTGAGCCTTAAGAAATGAAATAATTCTACTGGAAGTATGATCTAAGTTTACCCCTCCACTCAACACGCGGTACACCTGGCATAGCCAGCGTCATGATTTTGGGCGTGACAATCAAGAATAGCATAATGGGGCGACAACCACTCCATGCTCAGAATAACATCAAAGTCTACCATGCTGAGCAATAACAAATCGGCTCTGGTCTCAAAACCACTAAGAGTAATCAAACACGACCGATAAACGCGGTCCACAACAAGAGAATCTCCCATAGGAGTAGAAACATAAACAGGGGACCTCAAAGAATCCCGAGATACACCCAAATGCGGAGCAAAATAAGAAGAAACATAAGAATAAGTGGAGCCTGGATCGAATAGAACTGATGCATCTCTGTGAAAGACCAAGATAGTACCTATGATGATAGAATCGGAGGCGATAGCCTCAGTACGGGCAGGAAGGGCATAGTATCTGGCCTGGACTCCCCCTCGAGGGTGACCTCTACCTCCCCGACCTCCACCTCTAGCTGGCTGAGCAGGTGGAGTAGCAACTGGCGCTGTGATCATAGCTTGAGAACTCTGCGGGGCGCGCTGTGGCTGAGAAGTCTGTGGAGGTGCAGCCCTTCCAAGTCTAGGGCAATCCCTCACCACATGGCGTGTGTCACCACACTCAAAACAAGCTCTGGGTGGACGTGGCGGCTGTGACTGACTCGGGCCAGGTCTGCTGGACTGACAACTGGAAGCACCCCGTGTAGGAGGCACACTAGATACTGGAGGTGCATAATAAGGCTCGTGAGGTCTGGGAGGAGCTGGAATACCACTGGCTGCTGGAAGAGCTGAATGAACAGGGCGACTCATATAACCCCTACCATGATGACCTGCAGCTGGGGCACGGGCACCAGAATAATGGCCCGACTCTCGAGACCTCTTGGCCTCCCTCTCCTCTCTATCCCTAGTATGCATACCCTCAATCTCCTAGCAATGCTCACCACCTGCTGATAAGAAATATCCATCTCCAACTCACGAGCCATGCTAGATCTGATGTTGGGAATAAGCCCCTCAATAAACCGATGAACCTTCTCGCGAACAGTAGATACCAAAGCTGGTGCATGTCTAGCCAAATCAGTGAAACGGACAACATACTCCGAGACAGTCATAGTACCCTGGCGCAAACGCTCAAACTCTGCGCGCCAAGCGTCCCTGAGACTGTGGGGAACATACTCTCTCGTGAACATATCTGAAAACTGAGCCCAAGTCAGGGAAGCTACCTCATCCGGACTGTCTAACTCATAAGCACGCCACCACTGATAGGTGGCTCCTCGAAGCTGGAAGGTAGTGAAGGAAAACCCGCTCGATCCTGATATACCCATGGTACGGAGGATACGGTAGCACTCCTCTAGAAATCCAAGAGCATCCTCGGAGGCTAGCCCGCTGAATGTAGGAGGCTGATACTTTTTGAACCTCTCAAGCCTCTTCTGCTCCTCCTCTGAAGCTACTGCCCTCTCCTCGGGCTGAGCTGGGGCTACCGGCTGTACAGGGATAACCTCTGGGACCTGATCAACATGCACTCGCTGCTCAGGAGTGCGGACGGCGGGAGTCTGTGCTCCTCCCCTGGCCTGGGATGTAGCTGCAGCAAGGGGAAGCAATCCTACCTGAGCTAGAGTGGTGTACATAGTCATAAACTGTGCCAGAGTCTCCTAGAGTGCTGGAGTAGTAGTAGCAGACGAATCAGGTGTCTGGACTCCGGCTGGAACTGCTTGTGGCACCTCAGTGGCAGCTCGCGCGGGTGCTCTGGCTGCACCACGAGCGCGTCCTCGGCCTCTACCCTGGCCCCGGCCTCTAACGGCTCCAGCAGGGGGCGCAGGTGCCTGATCATCTCGGGTAGCACGTGTCCTCACCATCTGTGAGAGAATAGAAGACAGAGGTTTAGAATTGTGATATCAAAAATCTCGCACGACAAGGAAATCAAACGAAGTGGAACTTTCCTAACAGTTACATATCCTCTCGTAGATAAGTACAAACGTCTCCGTCCTGATCCGCGAGACTCTAATAAACCGGCTTGTGATTCATGACTCATATGAACCTAGAGCTCTGATACCAACTTGTCACGACCTCGGTTCGCCCTCCATGAACCATCGTGATGGCACCTAGTCTCTACAACTAAGTAAGCCTAACAATGCGGAAAATAAACAACATTTGCGGAAGAAATAATTAAACCCGAAATAGTGAAATAAAACAGTGTTTGAAATGCCGCTCGGCATACACAATATATACTCTTGAAACTAATAACATTTCCCAAAATCCGGAATCTCATGATCACAAGCTTTTGAATGTCTACAAGTATCTAACTCCAGAACATCTAACAAAGAAAGGAAACACAGAAGGGCTAATACTTAAGGGAAGAGTAGAAAGGGACTCTTCGGTCTGCGGACGGCAGATATACCTCGGAGTCTCTACAAGCGCCTCGCCTCGAGCGTGATAAGTCTGAGTCGCAGTACCTGGATCTGCACATGAAAAACATGCGCAGGAAGGGCATGAGTACACCACAGCGGTACTCAGTAAGTGTCAAGCCTAACTTCGGCCGGGTAGTGACGAGGAAGGTCAGGGCCCTACTGAGATTAAATGAAACATAATATATAACAGACTAAGATAAGATAGTACAGTCGAAAGGTAACAGTAAGAATTTAATACAGGAAAATAAGGATAACAACAACTGAAACAGAGACAAAAACAATCACAAAGAATACCACTCTTCACAAAGATAATAACTGGGGATCTCTTGGTATCCCGAGGATCTCTTAGTATCCTCAATATATGCCAGGGATCTCTTGGTATCCCGAGGATCTCTGGGTATCCTCAATATATGCTAGGGATCTCTTGGTATCCCGAGGATCTCTTGGTATCCTCAATATACGTGTTGCGGATCTCTCGGTATCCCGCACTTCAGTTCAAATCTAAAATACGTACAGGGGATCTCCCGGGATGCCGTCCCAAAGTAAAACACACAGTAATAACACAAAGAATACTCAATTAAACTCAACTTCATACCAAGGTAAAACAGGTAATTCTAACCTAGCATGCTTCACATAATACAAATAAGGCAGTTTAAGCAGATAAAGCAATTAAGTCAATTAGACATGCTCCTCTAAGCTAGCAGTAGGCTTAAATTTCAAGTAATGTAAGCAGGAAAGGAAAAAAAAACACAATTAAAGCTACTTTAGTGGAAACATGATTTTGAACAATTAGCACAAGTACGCACTCGTCACCTCACGTACCAGGCATTTCAATTGTTACAGTACCAATCCTAAGGGGAATGTCCCCCACACAAGGTTAGGCAAGCCACTTACCTCGAACTGGCTCAAAATCAACCCGAAACCACGTTCTTGCCACGGGTACTCGACTCCAAATGACCCAAATCTATTCAATTCAATTTCATAATGTAAATAACACTTCAAGTAACTGATTCTACAATTAAATTCTAAGCTAATACGTGAAATTAGGTAAAATGACCAAAACGCCCTCCGGGCCCACGACTCGGAATCGGGTAAAATTTACATTTTCAGAATCCTCACACTCTCACGAGTCTAACCATACCAAAATTATTCAAATCCAATGTCAAATACCCAGTCAAAACTTGAATTCTAGGTCTAAGAGCTTTCTTCTAATTTTTCCCCAATTTTCATCTCCAATCCGAAATTAAATAACAAAACTAACAATAGATTAATGGAATACAACTAGAAAGGGTTAAGGAATTGTTATCTAATGATTTCCTCTTCAGATTCCTCCCAAAATCACCTTCTCCCGAGCTCCAAATCAATTTCTAGCTTTTTGAAGCTAAACCCTCGAATTTTGATTTTTCTGCCAGCAAAGTCGCATCTGCTGCTCAATTTTCGCATCTGCGATACCGCTTCTGCGGTCAAGGGAACCACTTCTACGGTTCTCACTTAAAATTCCCTCTCCGCACCTGCGACCCATATGCCGTATCTGCGGTCCCGCAGGTGTGGTAACACCTCCGCTTCTGCGGTTCCTGCTCACCTTCCTCTTGGCCGCTTCTGCGGCTTGACTCCGCATCTGCGGGAGTCGCATCTGCGGCCTCTCAACCGCAGATGCGGTTATGACAGCAGCCCAAAGAACTTCAGCTGCAAATTCCAAGTTTCAACTTCCCGTTAACCACCCGAATTCATCCCGAGGCCCGCGGGACCTCAACCAAAAGTACAGACAAGTCATATACCACTATCCAAACTTATACCAATCCCCAAGATACCTCAAACAACATCAAATCAACCAGTTAGCATCAAATTCAAGCCTAAGAACTTCAAAACTCCCAAAATACGCTTTCGATCAAAAAGTCTATCAAACCTCGTCGGAATGACCTGAAATTTTGTACACACGTCACATTCAACACTACGGAGCTACTCCAACTTCCGTAATTCCATTCCGAACCTCGGATCAAAATCTCACTATCGAACCGGAAACTTCAAAAATTCAACTTTCGGCATTTCAAGCCTAAAAGAGCTACGGACCTCCAAAACACAATCCGAACACGCTCCTAAACCCGAAATCACCCAACAGAGCTAATGGAACCATCGGAATTCCATTCCGAGGCCGTTTTCATACTGCTCCGACTACGGTCCAAATTCTAAAACTTAAACTCTCACTTAGGGACTAAGTGTCCCAAAACTCTCCGAATTTCCAAATAAATCTTTCCGGCAACTCACAATAGCAGAAACAAACATGGGGAATGCAGTTAATAGGGGATCGGGGCGTTAATTCTTAAAACGACCGGCCGGGTCGTTACAACATCTATTGATACATTCATAGTAGTAATTTTATCTTCTTCAGACTTATCACATACTGCTATCACATTCTCTTAAGGGAATGAGAATTGAGCAAATTCAATGGGACGGGTTTCCACTTTTTGTGCCCGTAATCATACATGAATTTGATCATGGCAAGACATAGAAATTTTACCACTTAGAGTGGTTATAATTTCTTACTAACTCCATTAGAGTTATAATCAAAATTTATTGTCTTTGCTTGTATTTAAAATCAAATTATAGAATAAAAGAGAAAAATACGGTAATATACATACCTTAAATCCAGAATTTAATCATGAAGGAAGTTCATGGAATAATTGACAATCATTATGCTCAATCCCAAAGCTTCTACTCAATTGGTTAGAGTCTCGTGCTGATAACGTGTTATGAAACAATAAAAGAAGAAGAAGAGTATTGCAGAGAAAAGTAGAGGGAGAAATTCTTTATTGATTTTGGGATGAATTACAATGGAATAGAACCCTCTATTTATAGGGAGAAGGTGTCTTAGCCACCAAGTAATAAACCCTAGAATCTCTCTAAATATAGACATTCACCATAAATAAAATTCTATTTATAACAATAAGCTATTTCATTTTTTTTTTGTAACAGTAGCATGATATTATTTTAATTGATTTAATGGGCTACAAAAGCTATAGAAACTAATAAGAGGGTGTTTGGCTAAGCTTATAAGCTGGTCAAACTGGCTTATATAACACTTTTTGGCTTATCTACGCGTTTGGTAAAATTAAAAGTGCTTATAAGCTAAGTGCTTATAAGCCAAAAATAAGCCAAAAGTCATAAGTTGGTCTCCTCCAACTTATCAAATTTCAGCTTATAAGCACTTTAGGTTTGACCAAAATATTTACTATTCTATCCCTAAAATACTTCTTTTTAAAACAGAACTCTTCGTATACCTAGTTCTTCAGCTGCTTATTATTAATTTCAGCACTTTCATCCAAACAAACACGTAACTGCTTATTTTTTAAATCAGCTTCAGCACTTAAAAGTGCTTTTCAGCACCTAATGCTTATCAGCTACTCTAAATCAGCTAAGCCAAACGGGCTCTAAGTTGTTACGCATTTTAAAGAAATTTCTCTTTCAAGTTTTATAATTTTCAAACCTTATAGAATTTCCTAATCAGGGATTATGCAAAATTAATGTCCCAATAATTTAGTCTTGCAAAAAAATAATAAAATAGTAACGGACAATAAAGTGGTTAATTGGAACGTTATTTTTTCTTCATTATGACTGCTAATAATTACTAGTAAAAACTTGGCTATACACGTTATATTTTGGCCAATTAACGTACATACTATTTTTTTTCCCTGAGTAATAATAACAATTTGCTTCCTCGTTTGATTATTTGTAGAATGAGTTACTCTAACTTTTATATACTGATAATATAAATATCTTGTTTTATCAGCTAACTTAAAAATATATGATCGTCCATAAATAAGTGAGAATTATTACCTAAAAAATAAGAAAAGTAACACGTTACAATAAGCTAAAATACATTTAAATAGTGTAAATTTTTTATATTGTTAAGAAAATTGTTATTTTCGTATTTGGAATGACATTTTCGCCAACATACATACTATTTTTTTTCCGAGTAATTATAACAATTTGCTTCCTTGTTTGCTTATTTTTAGAATGAGTTACTCCAACTTGTATACACTAACAATATAACAACAACAATAACAAGAAGCCCAACGTAATCCTACAAGTGGAGTCTGGGAAGGGTAATGTCTATGCAGACCTTAACCCTACCTTGAGAAGAAAGAGAAACTGTTTCCAGTAGACCCTCGGCTTAAGAAAGATAAAAAAAAGTAGTATCAACAAACAGTAACAATAGTAAAATTGTTATAAATAGAATTTTATTTATGGTGAATGTCTATATTTAGAGAGATTCTAGGGTTTATTACTTGGTGGCTAAGTCACCCTCTCCCTATAAATAGATGGTTCTATTCCATTGTAATTCATCCCAAATCATTAAGAATTCTCTCTCTCTACTTTTCTCTGCAATACTCTTCTTCTTCTTTTATTGTTTTATAACACGTTATCAGCACGAGGCTCTAACAAATTGACTAGAAGTTTTGGAATTAAGCATAATGATTGTCAATTATTCCATGAACTTCCTTTATGATTAAATTCTGGATTTCAGGTAAGTATTTTACTTTATTTTTCTCTTTTAAATTCTTGAAATTCTATAATTTGATTTTATATACAAGCAAAGACAACAAAGTTTGATTATAACTCTAATGGAGTTTTTAAGAAATTATAACCACCTGAAGTGGTAAAAATTTCTATGTCTTGTCATGATCAAATTCATGTATGATTATGGACACAAAAAGTGGAAATCCGTCCCATTGAATTTGCTCCATTCTCATTCCTCTAAGAGAATGTGATAGCAGTATGTGATAAGTTTGAAAGAAGATAAAATTATCACTATGAATGTATCAATGGATGTGGACGTGGCAATAGACGAAATTATAATCGTCATCATTGTGATAATGAGAATAATAAGGATTCTCAAAATAATTCCCCACTTTGTGAAAATATTTGTCATCGATTTGACATGAGATTTTATAAAGCACATTTAGATGATTATGGTCAATTCATGATGTGAATGTGACAACATCTGATTTATGAATACATATTCATTCTTCAAAGAATATGAACGTGCTAGTGGTAGTGAATGTACCGCACTCACCTCTAAAAGGAGGTTTGAGATGATATAAGAAAATAACGTCATTATTATGGTATGAATGGTCATTGGTCACGTACCTATTGTACGCCAAAATATTTTGCCATTGTGATTATTAAAAGACAGCGATAATGCAAGAAACAGAACTTGCGTATAATTTTGACCATAACCATAATGGTATAACTTTCTCTTTAAAAGAGATATTCACCATATTGATGTTGATGAATATGTGGTAGTACAAAATTAATTGAGAGCTCAAGAAGAGCCAATTATTACTATTTTGGAGAAACACAATTGATACCAATAAGGTATTGTGTTGTTGTAAGTCTCAAAGAAACTTATTTAGTTTTCAAAGTATACGCGAAAGCGGTTGATTATATTGAGACTATAAATCAAGGAAAGATTTAATATCTTCTATTACTACAACTTGTAGCTGGGTAATATGTATGTGAAAAGCTACCCGTTTTATTCTCCAGTTTGTACTACACAAATAAAAGAATACCACAATAAAGTGGATATTTATTGATATAAAAACCCATATCATAATAAACTTGGAGTTTATTGATAATTGCACACGTCATGGCGTAAATCTAAAGTTTATCAATATTGATAATTTATTCAGTTGGCATAATTGGTTTAGCCATATCAATTTAAGTATGATGTGCAAATATGATAGAGAATTCACATGGGTAAATGTTAAAGAACTAGAATGTTCTTTATGAATTCTCTTATGTTGCTTGTTCTCATTATTTAATGGACCAACTAAAATTGGGATTGAATCCCATAAATACTGGAAATATCAAAGGTGAATACGGGCCCATTCACCTGCCATGTATACCACATAAGATGCATCTATGAGATGGTTACATGTGCGATTATTATTAACCCGCAACATGGTGTTGCGAGGTAACTTGCTCAATAATTTGATTTAGAGCATAATTTCCAGCTTTTGTATTCAAGATAGTTCATCTTGATAAGTTGGTTTACATCATAGTTGGTTTAGCAAAATGAATTATTGAGTGCCTCCACTTAATAGCTAAACTATTGCTTATGAGAACAAAGTTATCTATATCAGTTTGATATATGTTATATACGGAAGTATATTACATTCTCCCCTCACAAGTGGTTTCAGGGTCAGGAACCAAATAATTTTATCTTATTATTATTGATGTGCGGTGTATATTTTGATTAACACCATAACGCACAAAGGGGGATTCTCAAAGTTGAGGTAACAAGTTAGTTTTTCTAACATGAGGGGGAGACATGATAAACAGTTGAGAAAAAGTTACGTGGAATGAATTATCATTTGTGCATCTAGATCCTCGAATAAGATAATATGAACTTGAAGTTCATAAAAGGATAATTCATTTGCAATATATTGCAAAGCATGCCAGAAGCATTTGCTGACCCTAAGAAAGTAACTATATTCTCATTGCAAATGCTCCTATTAAGTCCTAGAAGGACAAAGTCTATGGTAAGCTTAAAGCGTATAGAAAATCGATTTCAAATAAACTTCTTGATAAAGAAGATGAGCAAATGATCAAAATGATCATAATAAAGGAAGCAAGTGATCTAGAAGATCACATGACATAACACTTCATAAAATCTCCTAAGAGATTCAGGTATCTGAATATGTGAATGAATAGATCTCTATGTTATGTCTTTATGAAAAATAAGGAGGTTGGAACCGATATAAAATGTTTGTCGACAACATCTATGATAGCACTAAAAATATATGAGCATCTTAAGTCTGAAGAAACAATTCAAATAGAATTGGTTTCATATGAAAGACATGTAGTTTTGAACATGTAGTTCAAACACTTGAAAGTATAAGTCAATGGTATGTGCAATCAGTTTTCGATATCTTATATGTCTAGCATGACATGAAAACTTGATATGCAACTAAAGTCTATTATATGGCTTATATGACTTAACAATCCCTGAAGGATTTAAATTGCTTAAAGCATATAGAATTCATGGTCATGAAGTACTACATCCTTAGTGCAATTTGTGCACAAATGTATCTTGCTATAACTATATGCATGATAATATGATAGCAAGAGTTTTCACCTCTATGTGAAGATATTGAACTGACGATTCCAACAAGATCATATGAAGATAATTCATCTCTATCAAGAATGATGATTTCAAGGTGCAATATATTCATTCAAGTTAATATGGCTGATTTGTTTATCAAATATCTACCAAAGATCTTTTGAAGATGGTGCACAAGATTGGAATGCAAATGCTTAAGGATGTGAATTGATGCTCTCATCAGGGGGAGTTAATACGCGTTGTACTCTTTTTCCCTTACAAGGTTTTGTCCTCCTGGGTTTTCCTTGCAAGGTTTTTAACGAGGCAACCAAAAGGCGTATTATTAGATATGTGTACTCTTTTTCCTTTTCTAGAATTTTTTTCCCATTGGGTTTTCTTTTAGTTAAGGTTTTAACGAGACACATTATCTGTTGAATAGACATTCAGGGGGAGTGTTATAAATAGAATTTTATTTATGGTGAATGTCTATATTTAGAGAGATTCTAGGGTTTATTACTTGGTGGCTAAGTCACCCTCTCCCTATAAATAGAGGGTTCTATTCCATTGTAATTCATCCCAAATCAATAAGAATTCTCTCTCTCTACTTTTTTCTGCAATACTCTTCTTCTTCTTTTATTGTTTCATAACAAAAATAATTAAAATCGAAGCGAAAGAAACAACACGTATCTTGTTTTATCAGCTAACCTAAAAATAGCTATTGATGACCATCCATAATAAGTAAGATTAATTACTTAGAAAATAAAAAAGGTAACATGTTACAACAAGTTAAAATACATTTGATAGTATTTTTTTTTATACCGTTAATAAAAACGTTATTTTTGAATTTCGAATGACATTTTATTTCTCCAGTAGAAGGCCAGATGTAAACATTTTTCTGGAAAATACAATTCATTAATCATTAAACACCACCTCACCAAATTTATGAGGTTTTAACATATAGTAACAAATTCACAGCTAAGACTTTCCATATACACCCAAAATAACCCAACGGTAAACTCATATACTATCTCTATAAATATTGCTAGTAATTTTCCACACTAATAAACCCCCAAAAAATTCTCCTAATTGTTTACCATTTTTTCTCTTCTATTTTCTTCCTCATTTTGTGTAATTTGCATCTTTAGACTGCTGAATTTTTCACTCTTCTTTTTGAATTTCTGAAATCATGGAATTTCCTTTATATATTAGCTTTTTATTTCTGATTTTCTTGGGATTTTTCTGTTCATCTAAAGCTTATACATTCTATGCTGGTGGCAAAAGTGGTTGGATTTTAAAGCCTTCTGAATCATACAACCATTGGGCTGAACGAAATCGCTTTCAAGTCAATGACACTATTGGTATTTCTTAGTACTAAATTCTCTATGCTTTTAAAATTACGGTCAGAATTTAATATTTGTTAAAATTTTATTATTTTTCGCACACACATAATTATGTTACGTGTTAAAAAATATTAAAAATAAGGCTACATCCCCACTTAATTCATAGACTTTTTTTGTGTTTGCATTGCATTCTATTGATTGTTTGTGTATTTTAATTTTATTGTTTCAATATTTGAATTTCTTAGTTCTAAACTCACTACCACTTTGATTTTAAAATTATGGTTAGAATTTAATATTTATTGAAACTTTATTGTTTTTCAGACACATATATATATTTATATTACGTGTTAAAAAATATTGTGTTATGTTGAAGCACTAGCACTAAGGCTACATCCGCCACCGGATACATATACTTTTTCTGTGTTTGAGTTGCATTTTAACATATTGTCGTAGCAGGCAACTTGCCTTATTTTTTAGGTTATAGTCTCACTTTTCACACACTATTATTGTAGTTATCTTTTGAATAATCCTATAATGTTTTATATTGTCAGAGCGTAAAAGTTAAATTCATTTATTTATTATTTCATTCTTTTGATTTTTCTTTATTTGAGTTGATTTCTTGATATTTTTCATTGTAGTTTTCAAGTACAAGAAAGGCCATAATTCAGTTCTTATAGTTCACAAAGATGATTACATCAAATGCAAAAAGGACAAGCCAATTCATGCTTTAAAAAATAGCCATTCCAAATTCAAGTTTCCAAAATCAGGTCCATTTTATTTCATAAGTGGACATGCTGACAATTGCAAAAATGGCCAGAAACTAATTGTTGTTGTGTTATCTCCCAATCACAATAAGACATCTGTCGAAACGCCGCCGCCATCACCAGCACCAGCACCTACAAAATCAGCTGCAGCTAGTATTGGTTCAAGTGGTTTGGTTTGGTTCTTTAGTTTGATAATTGCAGCAATTTTTAGTAGCTTGGTTTAATTGTTTAACTAGTTTAGTTTATTTTTATGTCGTTTAATTTGTTTCTTTTGGATGGTTTATAGAAAAGATAGTTACTCATGTGTATTTTCCTTTTTCATTTGATTTATTATATTATGTTTTGATTGATAAAAATTGTGCGTCAAACTAAATAGGAGTTATTTAACTTTAAACGTTACGATTTAGTAGATGCAAGTCTTTTCAACTTTGAGTGGATATGTAATTCAAGTAAAGAAATTTTTTGACATGCAAATCAAATATATGCGAAATATAAAAATTATATTTTTAAATGAGCAGCATGTGAGAATTTCATATGTTTTTTTTATTTTCTCTCTCCTTATAAAAAATAAAATTTTACACAAGGCTAAAATGTGAATATTAACTTAAATCACTATGACAAGAGTGGATTGCTCAAGTGGTGAGCACACTACACTTTCAACCAATAGGTTGTGAGTTCGAGCAACTCTGAGAGCAAGGTGGGAAGCTCTCTTGGAGGGAGGGAATAAAATAAAATAATAAAAAAACTTAAATCATTCTCAAAACACTACAAAAAAAGCCCCAATTACCAACAAAAAAAAAAATTGTTGGTAAATTGATCAAATTGGTTGACAATTTGAGTTACTAACAGATTACCAACGGATATTGATCCATTGCTAAAAGGCTCTCGATGATAAATTTTACCAAACAGTTTGAATTTGTTGGTAAAATTACCAACTAAAAAACAGTTAGTAAACACCAAATAAATTTGTTGGTAATTTTTGAATCTTGAGTCCAAGATTTTCGTTTGTAAATCTACTAATCAAAATTCGGTTGGAAGTCCGTTAGTAACTTTACAAGAGATAGAAAATGAATTAATAAAATTGGTTTTTCATTATTTAAATTGTGTTTGTAACTGGTTGGTAAATATAATAACAAGAAAAATTTCGTTTGTATTCCGTTAGCAACTATACTAATGGATACCAACTTGGTTGGTAAATCCGATGGTATATTTTTAAAAGTACATTGGCAATCGGTTGGTAATTTTATCTATGGAAAAGTTCTGTTTAAGAAATTGTTGGTAATTTACAAGCAAATTTCAAATTTGCTAGCAAATATGGTTATTTATTTTTAAAATTTACGTTAGTAATTTGTTAGCAATTCATCATAAAATTTACTAACAAATTGTAAATGTGTTACCAACTATTACAAATTAAATGGGTATATTAAAATTTTTATTTTTAAAAATTGTATTAATATTAATTTAAAGCTTTAAAAGATCTAACAAAAATACTTAAACAAAACAAAAAACATACTAAAACTTTATAAATAATAATAACATCTATCATGAAGCTGAACGCAGAATCCAAGAATCCAAGACGTGTCTAACATAAAAGAAGCTAAAATAAATCTAAATCGTGTCATTTGATGACGAGTCATGTCTACGAGAAGGCGGTGTAGGTAAGCCACCTATGAGGACCGACAGACGATCTTGGAGTAGTTGATCAACTTGCTCACGCACCTCTTGTTGCATTTCGTGTCTTATTTCTTCACGCAATTCTTCTCTCATTTCTTGTCTAATCTCTTCTCTGATCTCTGATCTCTGATCTCTGATCTCATCTCATGCTTCATCTCTTCCTTAATTTCTTGCAAATGATGCCCGACACATTCATTCACCCGAGCATTAAAGTCTATATCTTGAAGTGGAGATATCGAACTGGAGGATGCACCAACATGCCCATAGAAAGGAGCTTGAGAACCAAGACCATAAATGCGCGTCTTCTTAACACCGACTTCCTCCAAATAAATTTGTGAGAAATCAACTTCAGGAAGTTCACTGAACCCATCTTCAGGCTGAGACGCAAACGCAATTTTAGACATTATGGCATCCTGACCAAAAAAATGATATAAACTTTATAATAATGACTTTTGAAAGAGAAAACATCAAAAACAGAGTCATAAAGGCAACAAAACTGAAAACTCAAATGTCAATAGCAACACCTTAAAGACAATTGTTCTGATGTACGCAACAGTTTTTTCCTACAAATTGCATTACTTGTCCGTCATCAATTTGTTATACTTTCAGATAAAGAAGTAATAATTTTCAGCAGTGACATGTTATATAGCTTATATGTGCAGATTTATAAAATCATCTGGGAGTTTCCTAGAGAAGGATGGCTAGAATTGAATACTGATGGTGCTACGAGAGGGACCCAGGCAAGAGTTCAATTGGTTATTGTATACGAGATGCATTAGAGGATATTATTTATGTACATGGGCAGGAGATTCATGAAACTACAAACACAGAAGCAGAGGCAATAGCTATCCTTCATGCACTCAGGTATTGTAAAGCTCAGTTGCTATCTCCTATTTGGGTGCAAACAGATTCTACGCTATTGAAGAATGTCATTGAAGGAAGCTGGAGTACACCATGGGGAATTGTAGAGCATGTGGAGGAAATAAGGAAGCTATTACAAGAGTGTAACGCTATCATAATGCATATGTATCGCGGAGACAACAAACTGGCTGAAACTTAGCTAATTATGCTCTTGATGTAGGTCCTATGGAGTGTGATTCTTTTGCAAAACTGGATAGTACAGGAAAAGGATTGTGAATAACGATAAACTTCAATGCCCATACTTAAGGATAAGAGTTGCAAGAGATTGAAAGGGGAGGAGAAGGTGAACACAATGGAGGGAGAGATAACCATACATACCTGCCTTGTTCAAATCCTTAGGGAGGAGAACGTGGTGGGTCTTGTTTATATTAACATTGTGTTCTTTTTTGCAGGGAAAGCTACTGTATCCATGCCTTACCATTTGATACAATTTCATTGGGTGGTATTAACACTTGATACTCACTCCCATGAACGAGTATCAGATAGTAGGCATAAGCATGAAACCATGGAGTAAATAAAAAATACTTAGGACTATCTGTGCTCTCAATCTCAGAGGGCATATGCTCAGAATACACAATCATGTCCAAACCACGATGTTTCTGCCATTTTTCCATAAAGAAAAGAGGGACTCACATTTACTGCATCTCAGAGGAAAGCCACTGCCCAGTTCTTTGGCCACGCTCCTGACTGACTTTGGGAGCTACATTTAGAGGGCTCTCAGAAGGGCATATGCACTGTATTATATATGTATAGTTTCCCAGGATGTGATTCATGGGAATAATACATTGATATTATACTGAACATCGCTACATTCTAGGAAGGTACACTATATTATCATAAAGAAAACTCATTGTGCTATAGCTCTGGACAACCCGAAGTTTAAAATTTGGGAGATAATTCACAAGTTATTTACCAAATATGGGGAGTTAACAGAAGACATAAAAGGATGCAATGGAATCTCAAGACGAGTTTCAACAAATCAACAAGGAATCACACAAAAGCACGAATATCGTGTGAACCGAAGGATGTATTGTTTTCATTTGGATTAGTGCTCAAAGTTTGTGCTACGCTTTCAAGCCAAATAATGAAGATGTCAATAAATTATTCAAAGAGCTACAAGGATCTGCCCAGCTCTTGGAAGAAGGTGAATCAAATTTGGAGACAGTGGGCGCTCATGCGATTTATATCCATATGGCTTGTTTATATTATATTTTGTTTATACTGTTATAGGTTACAGGTTTCCACATTTCTTAGTTCAAATTGTAAGACCAGTTTTGGATATCACTCACTCAAAATTAGTAATAGGAGATATGTAATCGCCAAGATAGGTGCTTTACTTTTACGTGCCAAAAAATGACAACCAAGCTATAGTAATTTACATATGTGCTCTTAGATTTCTGGTCCACAAACTCCTTGTTCTCCTTGACATGTGTCTTCTTCAGAATCTCATGTGGATGAGTTGGTCTTCCTAGTTCTTTAGCCTAAAATTGAAAATCACGTTCACTAAATTAATACATAATCACTAGCTTTGGAGATATTCTAACTTGGCTAAAGAAAAATGAATATACCAGTAGTCTTGCATGTTCTCGGTGAGTTCTAGAGCCTCCTGTATAGCATGAGGGACCAAACCCTTCACCACCTTTTTCACTTAGTCGATTCCTTGAGCATTGTGCAGACTTGGCTTTAAAAGCCTCAGTCTCCCAGTGAGGCTTCCAACTCTCCCAAATAGATACTGGAATATGTTTGCGCTTCTTTTCACAAACTCTTGCTTCAGATAACATACCCTTGTATCGTTCTGCACATTTGCTCATAAACTTATCCTTTATGGCACCTTCAATTGCAGTGTCCCATTGAAATCGTTTCTGTTTGAGAAGATCAAATGAAAAATAACACAAGATATTGATAACAACAACTTACCCAGTGTAGTAGATCCTCGACTCAAGAAAGATAAAGGGAACTCCAAATATTATCGATCTTATTTGGAAAAAAAAAAGAATAGCTCCAAATATTGCAGCAGCTGTGTCCGAGAAGAACTAGGGGAAATTTATAATGACCTCAACACTAAAGATGGAATAAGCATAAACTTTTGGTCCCATATGTTGATAATAATTGTGTCTGGCAAAGGTTTTTGCTATCTTGGGGGATCACAGTTCTTTCTTAGTATTTGGTTGGTGATCTCTGTTTTTAACTTGATTTCTAGATCAGTAATTTTTTTTTCTTTAGCTAGGCTAGAAGATCCTTCTCATATATGACATAGCAGTCCTAGAATTGCTTTGTCAAGGTACTTGATAAATGACGATGCTTGGACCAGAACCTATACAATTCAACATATGTATATTCCGGAAGTTGAAGGAAATATGAGATCTTAAAATAATTCATGCAGCAGTTACTTCATGACATTTGTACATTTGGCAAAAAGGGAAACTAACTAGTATAATATTAAGGTATTAAGTTTTCTATTTTACATCCTTTTATCTTGCATTACTGATGTGTAGGTATTTATAATAGCATAAAAGCACTAAAACCAAGAAGTCTTGGACGTTATAAAAACTGTTATATATAAGGATTATGATTGTTTTTCACTAATTATGCAACAAAAATAAAATATTGCAATGAGAGGAATTCAAGTATCATAAAAATCTGATAAATGTATCACATATGTACTCGGCAGAAGGATATTCTGAAGAAAAAAGCACCAATATGACAAACTAGAAGGACTTAATCATGATTACAACGTTTCTCAAAGATGTAAGAGATGGATAACGGTCTACTTCCGATAGAATTGATAGCAGTAGATGAAATAATTAGGAGCTCATTCATGATATCATGATTTCTCCCACATTTTAGGTCGGACTACTAAAATTATCTGTCTAGAAACTAACAAAGCAAGGAACTGCATTCTCCCAAGCCAACTAAAGCATACTTCCAATGCATTTATTTGTTAGTTCGTCATAATTATCTGATATCTCCTATACATCACCATATTGAAGACTACTAACCAGATTTTGTCTGGCTACCCACCCTAGTATTTTTCAAATCAGATATGTCAGAAGCCCCAAACCAGTGTTTTCTGGAATGCACACAGAACAGATGAAACACAACATTGATACAACAGAAATTTAAAATGTACAAAGTTCATTATTAAAATGATAATTAGTACTATTACTTTACCTTAAACTCTTCCCAATAGAAATCTTTCGTCTATGGTGTAACAGACTTCCAATTATGTCCTTCATGATCCAATTTCTCCTTGAAGATTTTTGTGACAGACCGAGCGACTTGATTGCCTGGGTCCATACTTGAGTAAATAAGAAACGAATTATTTTATTACTCAATTTCATTTAAAGCTTTCATATTCTTTCAAGAAGTATTTGAGAAATAACGTGAATTACTTAGACGATGCTTAATAAACATCAAAAGGGACATTCTTCTGCCCATCTTCTTACAAACCAATTTATATTTTTTGTGTGAAGTGTAAGTAATATCTTTATTTTACACAATTACTGCAGTAAATGAGTTGTTACCTCCTAACTAGAGTTAATATGAAGGAATTAAGATTTAGGTATGCAACGAAGACCACATTAATGCACTCATATAGGCAAATCATATACATTCTTCCAAAAGTTTTCCTAATAAGACCAAGTCTTACTTCATATAAAATAAAATAGAAAAGCGTTCCTCTATAAGACGATTCCATGAGCATATTCATCTAGAGTCATTGTCTAGTCATATTGAAAAAGATAAGAACTTTCCCGCTTTCTCTAGTTTTTTTGGATAAGAGCACATTTGAAGTGCTTATCCTACGTACCATATAGAAAAGATAAAAAAGATTTCGCTAACTGACATACTATAACAAATTGTGCCTCAACATGTCTGTCCCAATAGTCCAAATATGTATCTATCTTTTTAGATGCTAAACAATCAGGTATGACTTCACAAAGATGCATTGATACACATCAGATAAGCACGAAACAAAAATAAATAAATAAATATAAATAGATGACTCTTGTACTCTTACCCTCCAAGGACGATTGTAATTGGGATACGGTTACCACCAATTGTGTTTGACGAACTTGTTGTTTGGATTTCATCTCCAGGTGTACCAAGATCAGAAGATGAAGATGGTAAGGATCTGTTTATAGCAGCTGCATCTGAATGTGGTGTTTCTATAACTGGAGGTTCAGGTGAGAATGGTGACTCATTAGATGTGGGACTCAACATCTCAGGAGATCTCAGTGTGTTTGCATTCCTGTTTCAGCATATCTACGTGCTCCACCTCCCCTAGGTGTCATATCTGCAATTTTAAAATCATATGTAGATGAACAAATACATAATTAATGAATTATGATCAAACCTAATTGGATATAGTAATAAGTAGTTAATTGATATATTATTCCAAGAGTAATTAATTGATATATTACTTCAAGAACAGAATGCTCTAGAAAAAAAATAAGGCATACAAGTATTAATCTAGACATGGCAGATTAAAAAGACAAACAACTTTATAAGTATTTCTTACCGCATTTGCAAAATACAACTATTACTCCTCACAAAATGAGATTGATGGTAACCGGTCAAACAAGCAAGCGAAAGAGCTATTAAATCCAAATACTTAAAGTTTAAAAAAAACAAAAAAACCAATAAATACTGAAATCCAGAACTTTTTACTCAGAAATAGTAAAATCAAATAGTAATAAATAAAATTATATACTATGTTTCAATTCATTCATACTCTATAGTTGAAGTAGATTGAAGCACTTTGACTCTATTCACTATCATTTTTCATCACTATGTCGCTTCTATCCTCATTATCCTCAT
>NW_017675563.1:49071-64366 GCF_001879085.1 Nicotiana attenuata | reverse complement strand
AAGAGAGAGATAAGACAACACCTCGGGTCGTACCCCAGGTGATGAGCAAAATATGAAGACATATAGGAATAGGTAGAACCGGGATCAACAAGATAGAGGCATCCCTGTGCAGACTGAGATAAATACCTGTGGTAACAGCATCTGATGCAATAGCGTCTCTCCTATCTGGAGAGCATAGAAATCGTGCCTGGCCACCGCCCGATCGACCCTTCCCCTCTGGGGCGACCCCTAGCTGCCTGACTCTCAACCCCTAGCTGGCGGGCGGGTGCTGAGAGGATGGGCCAAGAAAGACGAGGGCTGACCCCTCTGCTGGAACTGACTACCACGACGCCGAGGATAATGCCTCTCACATGTGCCATACCTCCCCGCACTCATAACAGCTCCCGGGTGCTGGAGAATGGACTGCAGGGAACCCCGCACATCAGAGTGACCTGCCTGATGCACTCGTCTGGAGGAACCCTGAACAGATGGAGCTCGTGATGAACCTGAGTTGGAAGAGCGCTGAGAGATGGCTGGCTCTGCTGATAACCCTGATGACCTCGGCCGGAAGATACCACGATACTCAGAGCAAGCTGACTGAGGAGGCCAAATGAACGATCTCTGCTCTGCTGGAAATGACCCTAAGATGGAGCACCACTGAAGCTACCAGAACTCGAGGCCTCTTGGCCTCCCCCTCCTCTCTGTCCTGACGGCGAGCCATCTCAATATCACGAGCAATATCAAACTGCATCCCTCGACAGGAAAATACCATGAACTCTCTCTCGATCCATCAGAACACGAAGGTGGTAGTAAGTCAATCCACAAACCTCTTGATCCTCTCTGTCGTGTCGGACTTATCCACGAGCAATGACGGGCCAACTCAGAAATTCTTGCCTCATACTGGGTCACAGTCATGTCTCCCTGTCGAAGCCACTCGAACTGCCTACAGCTTCCTCTCGCTGAAGACTTAGTGGTACCCACTTCTCCAAAGATAGTGGAGAATCCTGCCATGACAAAGGCGCTGCACCTGCCGGCCTACGCCTCTCATATCGACTCCCACATGTGAAGGCAGCCCCAGTGAACTGAAATGCGGTGAATGCTACCCGCTGGTTACTCCAAAAATCCTTGCTGTCCGAACAACATACGCTGACACTTGTCCAGAAATCCCTGGCGTCCGCCCTGAGCACCACTGAAAAATGGAGGCTGGAGCCTACTGAACCTCTCAAACGACGATGCTCATCGTCTGGCATAACTGGGACTACAAAGTCCTGAACAGCGCGACTGGTGCAAACTGGTGCTGCTGGTGCATACCGGCTGAGCTGGAGCTGCTACCGGTGTCTGTAAACCCTGCATAACCTGCTCCGGCGTGCGAGCGGCGGGGGTCTGATTGCCTCCCCCGGCCTGAGAGGTAGCCGCTGCAGTAGTGGCTGAAACCACCTGGGCTAGGCCAGTGCAAACTGATAGTATCTGGGCCAAGGTCTCCTGAAGACCCGGAATCACAATGGTCACTGTCGATGCCTGAACAGGTGCTGCTGGAATGTCTGCAGCTGGGGCCTGATCCTGAGCCGGAGCAACTGGTGGAGCAAACAGGCGTTGCCCTCGCGGCTCTAACCCCACCACAGACCACGACCGCCGTCCACGGCTCTAGTCCCTCAGTAGGTGTACCGGGGGTCGTCCGCCCCGTCCTGTAGCGCGAGTCCTCGCCATCTGCGAGAGAATAGGATACAGAAGTTTAGTTCCCAGGATCAACAAAATCGCACGACAAGAATTTCAAGAAGGTGAAGTTTTCCTAAGGTTCTGCAGCCTCTCGAGGATAAATACAAACCGTCTCCGTACAGATCCGCGAGACTCTACTAACCTGCTCATATGACTCATGAGACTAGTAACCTAGGCTCTTGATACCAACTTGTCACGACCAATTCCCACCCGTCGTGATGGCGCCTCTCGTGAAGACAAGGCCAGCCAACAGAAACAATACAACATCTGCTTTTAACATTTTCCTTGGCATAAACAGTTTAATCCATAATACTGATTAATCACACCTGCAGAAATAACGTAACATAACGGGAAACAACCATCCCAAACTCAGCCCGATGATCGGGGTGTCACAAGCACGAGCTACTACAAGAGTTGATGAAAAATATACTACAAGTCTGGAAAACATAGTCTGAAGATGAATAAAATAATGCAGAAGATAAGGAAGAAACGGGGCTGTGATCGTCGACAGCTACTCCGTCTCCCTGTCCGCCTGGTCTAGAAGAAAATCGCGCTCAGGGTACGAACTCGCGGTGCCTATCTCTTGCACACATGGTCAGGAAGTAATGTGAGTACTCCGACCAGTGAGCAATAAAATGAATAACGATGAGAAATAATCCCACACAGCACAGATAATGCTATCTCAAACAGTAAAATCAAGTAAACGTAGGAACCAGTGAAACTAGCAAGAAATTCTCTTTGAAAACAATTAAAAACAAGTATGCTCAAGTCATGGTCAGTCAATTGTTACCCTACCGGTCAGTCCATTGTTACCTGACCCAAAGCGTGTTTAATGCCATTGTTACCTACTGGTCAGCCATTGTTACTGACGTCAGTCATTGTTACTTGACCAAACACGTATGACAGTGTCATTGTTACCACTGTCCAATTCTAAATGGGTACCCGCGCTACTGTGGGGTGTGCAGACTCTGGAGGGGCTCCTACAGCCCAAGCGCTATCAACAAGGCCTGAAAGCTCTGAACAGTATCAATACGAGGCCTGAAAGCCTCCTCACCTCACTCATCATGCCCTCACATAAGGCCCCTGACCTCAATCAGCCCAGAAATAGTCAACAGCCCCTCGGGCACAGTAAAGCAATGATACTCAGCTCAAACAATAGTTCAAATATCAGTTTAAAACTCCAAGTTTGAGTAAATATGGCTGAGTTCAAGAAAACAGTGTAAATCACATGGACTGAGTTCAAATAATATTTCAAATAGTGAGGGAAAACAGTGATGATAGTTCATAAAGAGTTCAAACAGTCGGCAATAAGCTCCAATATGGCAATAAGCCCAAATCATAGTGAAACAACAAGTCATTGCTAATACGCGGTAAAATATCATCCAGACTGGAACAAGTCACAGTCCCCAATATTAATGACCCGCGCTCGTTATGGAACGTGTGTCTCATCTCAGCATAGCACCAAGTTGGCAAATCCAGGGTTTTCAAACCCTCAGGACGTCATTCAAAATCCTTACTCACCTCGAACCAGTGAAATCTCTAGCTCGCGACGCCTTTGCCCCTCAAACCGACCTCCAACGCACGTTGAATCTAACCAAAACCACAAGGAATACGTCACAATAGGCTAATGAATCATAACCCAATTGAAAAGATCGACTCGAAAAATATCAAAAATCACGAAGTTGGCAAAACCCGAGCCCCGGGCCCACTTCTCGAAAAATTACGAAATTTACATCACCGGATTCCTCGTCTCGCCATGAGTCCATACATATCAAATTCATCAAAATCGGAGTTCAAATGCCCTCCAAATCCCGATTTTTCATTCCAAAATATAAGCCCTAGTTCTTCCAATTTTTCCCAATTTTTCCAAGAATTAAAAGTAGATTCTTCAAATAAATGATATATATTACTAGACCATAGGACTTACCTCCAATTACTTCCCAGTCAAAATCCTCTAAAAATCGCGTCAATAGTTCCCAAGCTCGCTCAACAATGGAGGAAAAATGGTGGAGCTCGCGGATGAATTAAACCCCCTTTAAACATTCTGCCAACAGTCCTTTTCGCTTCTGCGGTCCCGCTACCGCTTATGCGGGACCGCTTCTGTGGCCAAATGACCGCTTATGCGGTTTTTCATTAATTACACAGCTTCCGCTTTTGCGATTCACTATCCGTTTTAGCGGATCTCCCAAGACCGCTTCTGCGGTTAAAAACGCGCTCCTGCGGACCCGCTGATGCGGAAAGGGTCCGCTTATGCGGAACTCTTCACTCAAGCACCAAAATCGCTTCTGCGCCCTTATACCCGCTTCTGCGGTCCATTTTTGCAGAAGCGGAAATACCAGATGACAGCAATTTGCAGACCTGTTACAACTTCAAAAACTCTCGTTTAACCACTCAAATTCACCCCCGAGGCCCCCGGGACCTCAACCAAAAGCACCAACCCATCCTAAAACCTTATTCAAACTTGTTCCGATCCTCAAAACACGTCAAACAACGCTAAAACCATTAAATCACATCGGATTCAAGCCTAAGTTTCTTAAAAACTTCCGAAACTCACATTCGATCAAAAACTCAACCAAACGACGTCCAAATGACCTGAAATTTTACCCGCACATCCAAAATCACCCAACGAAGCTACTGCAACTCTCAGAATTCCATTCCGACCCCCGGATCAAAATCTCACCTACCAACCGGAGTTCGCCAAAATTCATCATTCGCCAATTCAAGCCTAATTCTACACCGGACTTCCAAATTCAATTCCGACCGCACTCCTACGTCACAAATCATCCCCCGAAGCTAACCGAATCATCGAAATTCACATCCGAGCCCTCTAACTACATAGTCAACTTCCGGTTGACTTTTCCAAAACAAGCTTCCTTCTAAGAGGCTAAGTGCCTCATTTCCAACTAAAACCAATCCAATTCCATCCGATCACCTCAAATACCAATACTGAAATGTAGGGGAACATATTATGGGGACAACGGGGCGGTAACTCACGTGACGACGGGCCGGGTCGTCACAGTTCGGCTCTGATTTGAGGGTTTGAGCACGTTTTTGAATTTGGAAGTAAGCTTTGGGGCAAGGTAAGTCTCATTTCTAACATTGTAAGAGGGAATTAACCCCCTAGGTGAGATAATTAAATATGTGTTCCAATTTGTGGGGGCTACGTACATACGAGGTGACGAGAGTCCGTGCGTAGCTACTATTATGCCTAAGTCCGGATAGTGTAGGACCCAAAAGCATGCTTTACCTGTAATACTTGTAATCTTGTTGTCAACTTAAATTGCTTAAATTATATTGAATTGGTGAATGAATTTCTAAAGGAATTAAACATCATTTTATCGACTGTTAAAGAAAAGTTGCCATTTCTTTGAGTAATTGTTTCCTTGATAATTCTTGATTGACTGTTTGATGTGTTTATTCGTATTTGACCGCGTCGCATGTATGATTCGCGAGCGGGGTAATAGATGCATCTATGGTTCGCACCGTTCGACCCTCCGGCAGTGCATACTTTATTATTATATTGGATCGGGCCGTACGACCTCGGTATTATTTGTGCATGCTATGTGCTTGGTGCCTTCCGTGATTTGAACTACTTTAAATG
The DNA here is from genome assembly GCF_001879085.1 of Nicotiana attenuata. Taxonomy (NCBI): domain Eukaryota; kingdom Viridiplantae; phylum Streptophyta; class Magnoliopsida; order Solanales; family Solanaceae; genus Nicotiana; species Nicotiana attenuata. Next base: position 59,070 of record NW_017675563.1, on the reverse strand, counting down.
CCTTGAAATGTAGGCTGTTAACCGAAATGTCGGAAACTGAAATATTATTTATGAAAGAACCTGTCATTTCATGTTATTAACTGTTAATTATTCATGGCATCCATGCTTAGCGTAACACTTAAATTATATTAATATTGACCCTAGTAAGTGTCAAGTCGACCCCTCGTCACTATTTCTTCGAGGTTAGACCGGATACTTACTGGGTACATATTGTTTATGTACTCATACACGCTTCTGTACTTATATGTACAGTATCTGAGACAAGTGCATCTAGCTACCAGTCCGACGTGCGTTCCTGATTCTTAACCGAGATTTCACGGTGAGCTGCCCCTTCTGAGCTGTTCAGCAGCATGCCTGAGTCTCTCCTTTTGTTATTACTGTCTATTCTATTTCAGGCAGTAGGATAGTTATATTCTTTTGTACATTCTACTAGTTGCCCTAGTACTTGTGACACTAGTTCCTGGCACACACATTGGTAGACTATTACTTTTGGGTTGTATATCTATTATTATGAATTTTATAATTATCGACTGTTTCAAATTAAGATTTGGTAAATGTTGGGATTGCTTGGTAAAATAAATGAGAACTCACTAGTTGATTAGGGTTGGCTTGCCTAACAACGGTGTTGGGTGCCATCACTACCGATAATAGAATTTGTGTCAGGGATTGTAAATGAATTGACCCAAAAATTAAGTTTCCAACGAGCTATTTTTTTTTCCATTAACAAGTTGTCTAAAACTCATCCAATATTCTTTAATCTTCCATTCTCATCAAAGCCCTTTAAGTAATGGATGCTCAATTCACTGGAGGAGAATCAATCTACATCTTCCCACTTCTCTTATGAAGTATTCCCGAGTTTTAGAGGGGAAAAATACTAATTATTGTAGAAATAATTGTATCAGACAAAAGTCCAAATTTGAATGCCCGTTCGATTTCTTATCGATTCCCAATCAGCTTTCAGAATAAATTACTGATTACAATTACAGCCCTACTCTGAAAATGGAAATACCTATGTTAATAGCAGGTCTGATTCCACAATTCAATAGGTTACACCCGAAAAACACCAAGTCAATATATTGAGAAGCACAGATGCAAGCACTAGTACCTTTTACGTATGCGAAGGGCCTCTCCAAAGAAATTAAAGAATTCAGGAACAATGGCAATGTGATAAGGTCACTCATAATTTGCTATCTAACAAAAAGAAAATAATAGTCCTTTCGTCCCAATTTATGTAATACCGTTTAACTAGGAACGGAACTTAAAAAAAGAAACTAAGACCTTTCAAACATGTGGCATAAAGAAAGCATTAGACATTGATACGATTATAAATTATTTCATTAAGGATAAAATGAGTATTTTGAAGTTCAATTGTTTCTAAATATAAAAAATAATATTATTTTTAAACAGAGTAAAAAAGAAAGTATGCCCATGTGGGAACAAAAGAATTATTAATAAGGTCACTCATAAACAAAAGTTACACTTCGCTTCATATTTTATGATATAACCAAATTTATATCATAAATTTTAGTATTATTTATTTTATTTTTAAATTTCATGCTCATTAAAACATTATCACATAAATTTAGACAGACCAAATAAGTAAATTTTAACAAATTCTTTCAATTCACTTGCACACAATGTGAAAGAGATTCAAAGAAAAAGAAGAGAACCTCACAAACAACTTCTTGAGTGTATCTACTCAATTTCTATCAAGGCAAGTTGTACTGTTAATACGAAAAAATCCAAAAGTAATTTCCTAGGAGGACTTAGAAACCGTGAACTACACTGCATTATGAATATTTTTTCGATTAAATTTAATGAATATTGTTTCTGTTTGTAAGCCTAAATTTCTAAAGGAACTCTACAAGAAAATACACTCAAGGGTCATGTATGATCTGCAAATTTAGAGGTGGATCCAGGATTTGATGATTACGAGTGCCATTGCTTTTAATGCAAACCGAACACTAGTGACGAGATTGAATTTGGGTGTGCGTTTCGTCGGTTTGATCTATTTTAGATTAATTCGGTTTGATCCATTCTAAATTAATTCAATTAAATTTACAAGATTTTTTCTCGATTCAAATTATATAGAATAATATGATTAATAATTAACATTTTAAATTAAGAAATACATCACTTCAATCCACATATATAGTATTAATAGACAAATTTAACTTTTGTAGATGTACATTATGAATTACAGTGTGAAATTTATTTAGATAAGACTAAAAATGATATACAAAAAATATATCTAAGAAATATCTTCGGAAACTTTTCTTTTATTTCGGTAAACAATTTTATGTAAGGTGTTGTAAATGACTTTGACCCAAGAATTAAGTGGGTGTTTGGATATATGTCACGACCCGAATTTCCCACCATCGGGAGTCGTGATGGCGCCTACTGTTGGAGCTAGGCAAGCCAAACATTTAAACATTTTCGGATAACAACATAACAATAATAAAATACCGAGCCTTTAAATAAATGCGGAAGTCTTTTAAAACATAAATAACTGAAAATCCAAAATGCGGAAGTCTATTATTTCACTACCCAAGACTGGAGTCGCTATCTCACGAACTACTAAAGAATGCTACAAACAAGTCTGAATAGAAAAATACATAATGTCTGTCTCGGTACAATGAAAACAAACAGAAAATATGGAAAGGGACTTCGGCCAGCGAACGCCAGCTAGGCTACCTCGTAAGTCCCTGGATTGAAGAGGGCTCCCGATCAACTACTGCTGCGGTCCAAGAGCTACTCCGGTACCGTAATCTGTGCAAAAAGCACAGAAGTGTAGCATCAGCACAACCGACCCCATGTGCTGGTAAGTGCCTGGCCTAACCCCGGCGAAGTAGTGACGAGGCTAGACAGGACTACCAAGTCAACCTGTGCAGTTCAATATATATATATATAGTCAATAAAGGAAAGAATACCGAAATTAAACAGTTAACTAGGGAGGGAAGCATGCTATGGGGGAGTACAAACCGGATATAAAGTCATCAACTTAAGTAAGAAACAGGGCAATAACAATAATTAACAAAAACAGGAGAATCAACAGTTGCACGGCATCAACCTTCGTGCTTTTACTCTCATTCTCACCAAAAACAATCAAATAGAATGCACGGCATCACCCTTCGTGCTTTTCCTCACATAACTCTCATTTCATGGCACGGAATGATCCTTCGTGCAATTATAGTCAAATCAGAGCACAGAATGTCCCTTCGTGCATAAATAATCAAAACATGGCACGGAATGACCTTTCGTGCAAATATAATCAAACATATCACGGAATGACCCTTCGTGCAAATATAATCAAACATGACACGGAATGACCCTTCGTGCATTATCACTCTTCCTCACCCAAACAGCAATCACAACCAAACGGGCGAGGGAATAAGCAAATAATAAGAAATGTCCCAGCAAGGGAAAACACAATTAAATAGCTAAATCCCGGCAAGGGAGTAACAACAACAACTTTCACATCCCGGCAAGGGAGATAATCAATATACTAACACCATCCCGGCAAGGGATTGATCATATCTCTTTCCATTTCTTTCATTTCTTACTCAATAGTATTTTTATTGTTCGAGCCAACGCTCCAAAGAATTTACAATTCATAACCCATCCTCAAACTCTTCACATTATGTAGAATTCATCAATTAGCATAGAAGAGTCTCAAAAATATCAGAAATACGTGCAAACAAGGACCCACGGTCATGCTAGACACCGGTGTATAGATACTCGTCACCATGCCTATACACCGTACTCGATCATTTAGCAATTAGCAATTAATAACACTCTAATCCTATTCCCTCAAGCCAAAGTTAGATCAAACACTTACCTCGGTCCAAAGAATAGCAATCAATCCTCAAATACCACCTTTCCTCTACAATCCGACTCCGAAACAATGATATCTAGGCATAATTAATTCAATAATATCAATAAAGACTCAATGACAACATCCCATAGCCTAGATATGAATTTCCTAACATTCTTCCAAAAATACCAAAAATGGACCCCGGGCCCGCTTGGTCAAAACACGAGGTTCGAACCAATTCCATGTCACCCATTCCCCCACGAGCCCGGATATACAATTTGTTTNTAGTCACCCATAACCCCACGAGTTCAAATATATAATTTGTTTTAAGATTCTACCCCAAATTGAGGTTGAATCACCCAAAATTCTCAAAACCTAACTCTACCCAAAACCCTTAATTTACACCCTAAATTACATGTTTTAGGTCTAGGAATTTGATAAATGATGATAGAAACTGAAGAAAACGAGTTAGATAATACTTACCCAAGAAGCTTCGGTGAAGAAAAGCTCTAAAGATCGCCTATGGGCTGTGGAGAAGATGAGTTCGTGTGAAATATGGACTAAATCCCGAAGCTACTGTTTCTGTAATTTAAAAATAACTGGGCAGAAAATGCTCAATGCGATAGCGAAGAAAGTCATGCGATCACGTAGGGATAGGAAGGTTGTCCATTGCGATCACAGAAAGGACAATGCAATCACATAGAAGAAATAGGTCGGGCATCGCGATCACGAACGGAACTATGCGATCGCGTAGAGGAAAATAAAGGGCTTCTCAACTTAACACTATGCGATCGCAGAAAGATCTACGCGATCGCATACAACAAAAATGGACCCCTGAACAAGTTACACTATGCGATCGTGGACGAATCCGAATCACACCCGAGTCCTCGGGGCTCCCAACCAAACACACACACTAACTCAACAACATCCTACGAACTTAACCATGCGATTAAATCGCCAAAATAACATCATAAACGAGGAATCAAACCTCAAAATCATCATTTTTCATTTCTAACTTCATAAATTTCCAACTTTAGATAATTAGGTCCGAAATACGTCAAATGACGTCCGATTCCGACCAAACTTCACAGAAAGCGCTTAACACATATTTAAGACCTGTACCGGGCGTCAGAACCAAAATACGAGCCCGATACCATAGTCTTTTAATCAATTTTCATTTCCATTTTCCTTAATAATTTCAGAAAAACAATTAAACAGAAAAATTCTTTTCCCGGGCTCTAGACCTCGGAATTTGACTCCGGGCATATGCCCGAGTCCCATATTTTTCTACGGACCCTCCGGGACCGTCGAATCACGGGTCCGGGTCCGTTTACCAAAAATGTTGACCGAAGTCAACTTTAATCATTTTAAAGCCACATTTTGAAATCTTTCACAGAATTTAACATATAATCTTTCCGGCTATGCGCCCGGACTGCGCACGCAAATCGAGGCAACTAAAGGTGAGGTTTTCAAGGCCTCGAAAGCACGGAAAAAGAGAGAAATCCGGTGATGACCCTTTGGGTCGTCACATTCTCCACCTCTAAAAAAACCGTTCGTCCTCGAACGGACAAAAGAAAGAAGTACCTGAGTCGGGAAATAGATGAGGATAACGGGTCCGCATATCAGACTCGGACTCCCAAGTCGATGCCTCAGGAGGCTGATCTCTCCACTGGACACGCACTGAAGGAAAACTCTTCGATCTCAACTGTCGAACCTGCCGGTCTAGAATAGCTACCGGCTCCTCCTCGTAGGACAGATCCTTGTCCAACTGGACAGTGCTGAAATCTAACACGTGGGCTGGATCGCCGTGATACCTCTGAAGCATGGACACATAAAACACTGGGTGCACGACTGACAAGCTGGGCGGCAAGGCAATTCTGTAAGCCACCTCTCCCACACGATCGAGAATCTCAAATGGGCCAATGAACCTAGGGCTAAGCTTGCCCTTCTTCCCAAATCTCATCACGCCCTTCATAGGCGACACTCGGAGCAAGACCCGCTTACCAACCATGAAAGCTACATCTCGAACCTTACGATCCTCATAACTCTTTTGCCGCGATTGAGCCGAACGAAGCCTGTCCTGAATGATCTTGACCTTATCCAAGGCCTCCTGAACTAAATCTGTACCCAATAACCGAGCCTCTCCCGGCTCAAACCATCCAACTGGAGACCGACATCGCCTACCATACAACGCCTCATATGGAGCCATCTGAATGCTGGGCTGGTAGCTGTTGTTGTAGGCGAACTCTGCTAAAGGCAAAAACTGGTCCCACGAGCCTCCAAAATCAATGACATAGGCTCGGAGCATATCCTCCAATATCTGAATAGTCCTCTCGGACTGGCCGTCCGTCTGAGGATGGAATGCTGTGCTCAACTGAACCTGGGTGCCTAACTCCTACTGAACTGCTCTCCAGAAGCGCGAGGTAAACTGCGTACCCTGGTCCGAAATGATAGATGCCGGCACCCCATGAAGGCGAACAATCTCTCGGATGTAGATCTCAGCTAACCTCTCTGAGGAATAAGTGGCTGCAATAGGAATGAAATGCGCTGACTTGGTCAGCCTATCAACAATGACCCAAATAGCATCAAACTTCTTCCGAGTCATCGGAAGTCCGGTAACGAAATCCATGGTAATCCTCTCCCACTTCCACTCGGGAAGCTCAATCCTCTGAAACAAACCACCAGGCCTCTGATGCTCATACTTGACCTGCTGACAGTTCAAACAGCGAGCCACATATGCAACAATGTCTTTCTTCATCCTACGCCACCAATAATGCTGCCGCAAGTCCTGATACATCTTCGCGGCGCCCGGGTGAATAGAATACCGCGAACTATGGGCCTCCGCTAAGATCAACTCTCGAATCCCATCGACATTGGGCACACAAACTCGCCCCTGCAATCTCAAAACACCATCATCATCTAAAGTCACCTTCGTGGAACCTCCACGCTGCACCGTGTCTCTCAGGACACACAAATGTGGATCATCAAACTGTCGATCACGGATACGCTCCAATAATGAAGAACGAGCGACCGTACAAGCTAACACTCTGCTAGGCTCAGAAATGTCCAACCTCACAAATCGATTGGCCAGGGCCTGAATATCCAAAGCAAGCGGTCTCTGGCTGACCGGAACATAAGCAAGACTACCCATGCTGGCGGACTTCCTACTCAATGCATCGGCCACCACATTGGCTCTCCCCGGGTGGTACAAAATAGTAACATCATAATCCTTCAATAGCTCCAACCATCTCCTCTGCCTCAAGTTCAACTCCTTCTGCTTGAACAAGTACTGCAGACTCTTATGATCAGTGTACACCTCACACGTCACACCATATAAGTAATGCCTCCAAATCTTCAAAGCATGAACAATGGCTGCCAACTCGAGATCATGAACCGGATAATTCTTCTCGTGGATTTTCAACTGCCTCGAAGCATAAGTAATGACTCTGCCATCCTGCATCAATACCGCACCAAGCCCAATACGGGAAGCATCGCAATAAACTGTATAAGGCCCTGAACCTGTGGGCAAAACCAATATCGGTGCCGTAGTCAGAGCTGTCTTGAGCTTTTGAAAGCTCTCCTCACACTCGTCTGACCATCTGAACTGGGCACCCTTCTGGGTTAACCTGGTCATCGGGGCTGCAATAGTTGAAAATCCCTCCACGAATTGACGGTAATAACCTGCTAACCCCTAGAAACTCCGAATCTCGGTAGTTGATGCTGGTCGAGGCCAGTTCTTGACTGCCTCAATCTTCTTCGAATCCACCTGAATACCCTCTGCTGATACGACATGACCCAGAAATGCAACCGAACTCAACCAGAACTCGCACTTCGAGAACTTAGCATATAACTGACTATCCTTCAGAGTCTGAAGAACCACTCTGAGGTGCTGCTTGTGCTCCTCCTGGCTGCGGGAGTACACCAAAATATCATCAATAAAGACTATCACGAACATGTCCAAATATGGCCTGAACACTCGGTTCATCAACTCCATAAATGCTGCTGGGGCATTGGTCAACCCAAATGACATGACCAAAAACTCATAATGCCCGTACCGAGTGCGGAATGCTATCTTAGGGAAATCAGACGCCCTAATCCTCAGCTGATGGTAGCCAGATCTCAAGTCTATCTTTGAAAACACCTTTGCACCCTGAAGCTGGTCAAACAAATCATCAATTCTCGGTAGCGGATACTTGTTCTTTATCGTCACTTTGTTCAATTACCGGTAATCAATGCACATCCTCATCGATCCATCCTTTTTCTTCACAAATAACACTGGCGCACCCCAAGGAGAAACACTAGGCCTGATAAAACCTTTCTCTAGCAAATCTTGCAACTGGTCCTTTAACTCCTTCAACTCTGGCGGGGCCATGCGATACGGCGGAATAGAAATGGGCTGCGTGCCTGGGGCCAGATCAATACAGAAGTCAATATCCCTGTCGGACGGCATACCCGGCAGGTCTGAAGGGAAAACCTCGGGGAACTCCCGAACAATAGGAACACAATCAATAGAAGGGACCTCTGTGCTGGAATCACGAACATACGCCAGATAAGCTAAGCACCCCTTCTCGACCATGCGTCGTGCCTTCACATATGAGATAACACTTCGGGTGGCATGACCTGGGGTCCCTCTCCACTCCAATCGGGGTAAATCTGGCAAAGCCAAGGTCACGATCTTGGCGTGACAATCCAAGATAGCATGATACGGGGACAACCAATCCATCCCTAATATAACGTTGAAATCCACCATGTCTAAGAGCAATAAATCAGCAGGGGTCTCAAGACCCTCAAACACTACCACACAAGAACGATGAACTCGGTCGACCACTATAGAATCACCCACCGGTGTAGATACATAAACAGGAATATCCAAAGCATCACTAGGCATAGCCAGGTAGGGTGCAAAATAGGACGACACATATGAATACGTAGACCTAGGGTCAAATAGCACTGAAGCATCCCTATCACAGACCAGAATAGTACCTGTAATAACAGCATCTGACGACTCATCCTCTGGCCTGGCTGGCAAAGCATAACACCGGGGCTGGGCCCTACCTCCCTGAGCCATGTCTCTAGGACGATCGGCTACTGGCTGACCCCTACCTCTGCCGGTCCGAGCTCCACCTCTACGGTCTCTACCTCCACCTCTATGATCTCTACCCCCGCCTCTAGCAGGCTGGCCAAGCTGTGGATCACCAGGTGCCTGAATCATGGGACGAGGACCCTGCTGCTGAGAACTACCCGAGGCTCGAGGGCAAAATCGGACAATGTGACTCGGGTCACCACAACCATAACAAGCCCTCGGCTGCTGAGACTGCTGGCCCTGACGACCTGTATGTCCTCCCCGGAAACTCTGAAGTGGCGGTGTGTTGATGGGCTGCTGATCAGAATAATGCTGCTGAGAGCCACCACCGCCTGGAGTACCATGAGAAACCTGGAGTGCTGACTGAAAGGGTCTCGGTGAATGGACCCTACCATAAGAATCCCTACCTCCAGACGAGGTACCACTGAACCTACCAGAATGACGAGGCCTCTTATCCGACACCCGAACACCTCCCCGTGCAAGGGTCATCTCGACTTTGTAGGCCGCATTGGCCACCTCCTGAAAGGAAATCTCACTACCAGCTCCCATGGCCATCTGGAGACGGATCGGCTGAATCAATCCATCGATAAACCTCCGCACCCTCTCTCGCTTTGTGGGGAGTATAACAGTAGCATGGCGTGCCAAATCAATGAACCGAGTCTCATACTGTGTAACTGACATGGAGCCCTGCTGGAGGCGCTCGAACTGCCTGCGTAGTGCCTCCCGCTGAGTAACTGGGAGAAACTTCTCCAAAAATAACTCCGCGAACTGATCCCATGTCAATGCTGGAGACCCTGCTGGTCTAGATAGGCAATAGTCCTTCCACCAAGTCTTGGCGGATCCTGCAAGCCGGAAGGTGGCAAAATCGACCCCATTGGTCTCCACAATACCCATGGTCCTAAGGATCTCATGGCAGCTGAATAAGAAATCCTGGGGATCCTCTGATGAAGCACCGCTGAATGTGGTGGTGAAGAGCTTGGAGAACCTATCAAGTCTCCACAAAGCATCTGAGGACATAGCCGCTCCATCGCCGGTCTGAGTCACAATACCTGACTGAACTGCCACAGCTGGCTGAACCACTGGAACCTGTGCCTGGGGAGCT
>NW_017675563.1:39125-47168 GCF_001879085.1 Nicotiana attenuata | reverse complement strand
GAATTCGGCTCCAACTCAGTCAAATCTATGAAATAATGACTTTACAATATTAATAATAGCTAAACAAACTAAACCCAATGCCTAAATATGAATTTCTAAGCTTTCTACCCAAAATTCCAAAAAGCGACCCCGGGCCCGCTTGGTCAAAACCCAAGGTTCGAACTAATTCCATGTCACCCATTCCCCTACGAGCCCGAATATTCAATTTGTTTCCAAATTCGACCCCAAAATGAGGTTTAAATCAAAGAAAATCGAAAAGCCCTAATTCTACCCCTTTCCCCCAATTCTTACCATGAACTACATGATTTAGGTCTAGGAAATTGATAAATGATGATAGAAACTGAAGAAAACGAGTTAGATAATACTTACCCAAGAAGCTTTGGTGAAGAAGAGCTCAAAAGATCGCCTATGGGCTGTGGAGAAGATGAGTTCGTGTGTTTTGGGTGAAAAATCCCGTCAATGTTCTGTTTTGGGTATTTAAAAATCACTGGGCAAAATTGCTCTATGCGATCGCGGAAAGGGCATTGCGATCGTATAGAGGAAGGGTTATTGGGCACTGCGATCGCGAGCCACGGAATGCGATCGCATATAAGACTAAAATGGGGGTTGATTTTTTTGTACACTGCGATCGCAAAATGGAAGGGCGCGATCGCATAGAATGAATTTGCAGAGGTACGCGATCGCATGGCCTATAACGCGGTCGCATAGAACAAAACTGGGCGACTCCAAATTAACTCTACACGATCGCAGACATACCTATGCGATCGCATAGAAGAAAATGACTGGGCACTGACTGCAGAAATTCTGCAACACTTTCTAAGGCCAAAAACACCCCGAACCACCTCCGAATCACTCCCGAGCCCTCGGGGCTCCTAACCAAACACGCACACTAACTCAACAACCTCATACGAACTTAACCGAGCGATCAAATCGCCAAAACAACATCAAAATCAATGAATCAACCCTCAAAATCATCATTTTTCATTCTAACTTCATAAACTTCAAATTTTAGATATTTAGGTCCGAAACACGTCAAATGACGTCCGATTTCAACCAAATTTCACAGAAAGCGCTTAAACCATATATAAGACTTGTACCGGGCGTCGGAACCAAAATACGAGCCCGATACCATAGTCTTTTAATCAATTTTCATTCCATTTTCCTTAACAATTTCAGAAAAAATAATTTCACAGAAAAATTCTTTTCTCGGGCTCTAGACCTCGGAATTCGACTCCGAGCATATGCCCGAGTCCCATATTTTTCAACGGACCCTCCGGGACCGTCAAATCACGGGTCCGGGTCCGTTTACCAAAAATATTGACCAAAGTCAATTTTAATCATTTTAAAGCCACATTTTGAAATTTTTCACAGAATTTAACATATAATCTTTCCGGCTACGCGCCCGGACTGCGCACGCAAATCGAGGCAAGTAAGAAAAATAAGGTTTTTAGGGCCTCGGAAGCGCGGAATGAATGAGGAAATAGGTGATGACCCTTTGTGTCGTCACAAGTAACTGTCCGGTATACAAAGTGGATAGAAATAAAAATATAGTACAATACTCTGAAGGAGAATCTGCTGGCTGCGGGTCGTCTCGTTAAGTGCAGCTCACCTAAGTCTTCGTATCAACCATGCCGCTATGCCACTAAGCCACTAGTCGCAAATAAACCTGTGCAACAAAAATGCACAACAAGTGTAGTATGAGTACGTAAACAACATGTACTCAGTAAGTATCCCGCCTAATCTCGAAGAAGTAGAGACGAGATGGCAACTTTGACACTTACTAAAGGTCCAGTAATAATATTATCAATGCGAAGACTCACGGATTTATTAAGAACAACAGTAGATTCAAATGAGTCACTAAACAGGTGGAAGTTCCTTTTTTTTAAAGTCTCCGGATTCATAATCCATTAATTAACAATTATCTCAAGTCGGGAGAGCAGATAGCAATATCAATAAATCTCAAGGCAAGCAATACAAGCATGCGCAACTCATGCCGAGGTCGTACGGCCCGATCCAACATAAATGTAAAATATGCACTGCCGAGGGCCGAGCGGCACGAACCATAGATGCATCTATTTAATCTACCGAGGCGTTCGGCCCGTTCCACAATAGATAAACACATTCAAACAATCAAATCGACAATTCATCAAGGAGCAATTATCCAGGAAAAAGCAAGTTCCTCTTTTAAAAATCAAGTAAGGATATCTAGTCTTTTAGAAATTCACTTACACGTTCGATATGTCTTAAGCACTCTTAAATTTGTCAACAAGGTTGCATTTATTACAAGTAAGCATGCTTCTGGGTCCTAGACTACCCGGACTTAAGCATAATAGTAGCTACGCTTGGACTCTCTTGACCTCGTGCGTACGTAGCCCCCACAAATAGGAGCACACAACCAATTATTTCACCTATGGGGACAATTTCCTCTTACAAGGTTAGAAAGGAGACTCACCTCGCGCCGAAGATCCATAACCGGCCTTCCACGCCCTTCCGAAGATTCAAATTGATGCACAACGCTCCAAACTAGCCAATAATTATGCAAATCCATTAATATATGCTCAATTACTCATTACAATCCAATTTATAACAATTCCTAACCCCGATCGAAAAGTTGACAAAAATGCCCTAGCGCCCACGTGCCCGGATTCCGAAAATTTTCGAAGACTAATCTTACCCATAACTCCACGAACTCAAATATATAACTTACTCTCAATTTCATACCCAAAATCGTGGTCAAATTCCAAGAATATCAACTTTCTAGGTTTTCCTTAAACCCCCAAATTTCTACCAATTTACATGCTAAAATCCATACATAATCGATATATTTAACTTAAGATAGGTGGGATTAGCTTACCTTGTCGTTGATGATAAAAAATCCCACTTGAAGCTCTCGAAAATCGTCCACACCCAATGAAAAATGGGGGGAAAATGACCAACCCCCAATTTTAAAAGAACCTTCTGCCTCCAGCACTTCCGCACCTGCGGTCACACGACCACTTCTGCGGCTCCGTAGGTGCGGTCCCTCTACCGCTCCTGCGGTTTCTCTCCAGGCTGCCCTTTCCGCTTCTGCGCCTCAGCACCCGCAAGTGCGGTCCCGCTTCTGTGGCGAGATGACCACATCTGCGGTCCCAGCTCTCCCCCGCCAATATCACATCTGCGACCACAGGGCCGCTTCTGCGGCTCCGCACCTGCGGCCCAAGTCTCGCAGGTGCGGTTATACCAGCAACCAGCAACCAGCAACTTCAGCCTTTCAAAAATTCCATTTTCGATCCGTTAACCACCCGAAATCCATCAGAGCCCCCGGGACCCCAACCAATCCCAAAACACATTACGGACTTGCTCAAGGCCTCAAATCATATCAAACAACGCTAAAACCACCAATCGACCTCCAATCCAAGCTTTATAAACTTTAGAATTTCAATCTTTTACTTTCGATGTTTAAACCTATCAAATCACGTCCGATTGACTTCAAATTTTGCACACAAGTCATATTCGACATTACAGACCTACTCCAACTTCCGGAATCGGATTTCGAACCCGATATCAAAAAGTCCACCTCTTGTCAAACTTCCCAAAAACCTTCAAATTTCTATCTTTAGCCAAATGACCCCAAAATGACCCACGGTCATCCGAATTCACTTCCGATCGCGCTCCCAACTCCAGAATCACCATACGTAGCTACTCCCAGACTCGAAATCCCAAACGAACATCAATAACACTGAAATGCACTTCAATCCAAACTTATGAAATTTCCTCCAAAATGCTAACTTCCTCAATAGGCGCCAAAACGCTCAGGGGTCATCCAAAACCCGATCCGGACATACGCCCAAGTCCGAAATCATCATACGAATCTACTGGAACCTCCAGATTCCGATTCCGAGGTCATTTACTCTGAAATCCAATCCTAGTCAATTCTCTCAACTTAAAGCTCCCGAAATGAGAATTTCCTCTCCAAGTCAACTACGAACTTCCCGAAATTTAATTCCGACCACGCGTACAAGTCATAATGCCTGAATTGAAGCTGCTCATGGCCTCAAACTGCTGAGTGGCGCTCTAGAGCTCAAAACGACCGGTCGGATCGTTACACATGTCTTCTTCTTCTTCTTCGACAAGTTTCAATCTGAAATTCAGCTAAAACCAAGTCTAATCTTCACCAGAACCCCTCAAAATTGAGATATAAACTCCAGACCATATTCCCAATTATTTGCAACAACCCCCAATCCAAACAAATAATGATTTTTGAAAACACAAATTCGAGTTCAAAGCTTCAAAGCTTTTTAATGGCTGTCAATGGTGGAATTGCTGCTCTCTTTTCCTTTGCTTTACATTACTGAAATTTGGGATTGAGAGATAGAGAGAGACGTAGGGAGAATTCTCAATGCTTTGCAACAACATCCAATCCAAACAAACAATGTTTTTTGAAAACCCAAATTCGAATTCAAAGCTTCAAAGCTTTTTAATGGTTGTTAATGGTGGAATTGCTGCTCTCTTGTGCAAGATACATGGGGAGGGGGGGTGAGATATGGAGAGAGAAATGTGGGGGAGTGAAAGATATGTTAGAGTAATTAGGACACTAATTATTATCATTAATTCCCTTAAAATGTACATAAATGGTAATTGGGTATATAAAATATAATTATAGTAAAACTTGAGTAGGGAGGGTAAAATAGTTATATAGTGTTTAGGAATGTAAAAATTCCTTATTAGAATAGATTAGTTACATCTTAAGGAGCTTGAATCTTAGTTTTGGGATAATTTGGTGGAGTTTTGAGGTGGTTTGAATTGAAAATTCGAAGTGAACATGAAAAAATGACATGTCTATCACACTGTGTATCACTTGTTTATCAGATATGTATCATATTTGTATCAAATGTGTATCACATGTATATCCATGTATACATGCGTGTGAGATACATGTGTGATATATGTTTGATACATGTGTCACAGAAGAAATTTTTGGGCGAAAATTATAAGGATATTTTGGTCTTTGGAGCAAATTTTACACGATATAAAAGCTTCTTTTCGCCTCCCAGCCAATATCTCGACCTGGAAAGAAGAGAACATTACTTTCGAAGCAGGGAAGGGCTTGGAAGAGTCTAAAAAACATCCTGATCAAAGATTTGAAGTGTTTCTCTCAACTTTTCTTATTTTCATTTATTATGGAGATTGTTTTGAGAATAGACATTCTGTTTTTAGTATAAACATGAGTAGCTAAATTCCCTATCTAAGGTATTGATGAACTCGTTGTTGGCGGTTTTGAGTAAATATTCCTGAATCGTTGATATTTATTCTATTTGTTTGGCTGCGGTTTTAATTAATTCAATTGTTTGAGCTTGGAATTACTTATGCCCTATTTCTTGTTATTCTTGGGAAAGATTGACAAGGATGGGTCAGTCAAACAACAGTACTTCGGGTTGAATTAAGGAATTAATTAACCCGATTTAGAATAGTTATGGGGACATCAGGATTCGACTGTGACCTAGAATTAGACGAGTTTATTATCTTGATTATTTTGGAAAAATCAGTTTAAGAATTATATTGTTAGTAGTTGGAAAACTCTAGGGAACAACTTTAGGCCCAAGGTTGATAGAATAATGGCAAACGAAGTTTCAAGATTTCACTCAGAGCTAGCCTGACAATTGGGGGATTCTCTACCGTAGGCCTTTTTATCGTCTGCAAATTTCTTAAGTTATTCTCGACTTCTAGTTTAGTTTGTTGTTAGTTACTTGAATCTAATTCATTAGTTAATATCCACAAATCCAAGTATATATATCTTTTTTGTTCAGTTTAGATTATTTAGTGATTGAGTCAACTAGAACGCTTCATAGCTCTCTGTGGGATACGACCCCGACTCATAATTGGATAAATTATATTGTATACGACTGTAGCATATTTCTTATCGAAGTGTGAATCTCTTAACGCTTCGTGAAAGAACGTAAGTGATGATAGGCTATAATTGCATATTTTAGTCGCTTATTACACTCGAATTTATTGCACTTTAATTGAGTTTGCGCTTTAATCGCTAGTGTTTTGCACTAATTGTGTGTTTTATGCCTTGTAGGTGTGATTCCGAGCTATATAGATGTTATGGAATGAATTTAAGTGATTTGAAGCTTTGAAGTCTGAGTAAAAGCTCAAGGAATTAAGCCGGGATCGTGTTCGGGGGTCAAATTTGATAATTAAGTACGAACGAAGACTTGAGGAGGCATATTGCGCACTGTCTAGTAAAATAGACATAACTTTTTGCTCAGAACTCCATTTGGGCTCCACAATATATGGTTGAAAAGCTAACTCAAAGGAATACAACTTTCATGTTTTACGTTTTTCCAAATTCCCAAAGGGAACAGGGTGAAAAACCGCGGTTCCACCGCGACCGCACTAGAACCGCGGTAGAAGATGGTCGCGGACAACTGAAGAATCAGAGGGCATGTTTGGCCGCGGTTCCACCGCGACCGCGGAAAAACCGCGGCAGGAGGCGGAAATTTCAGGGACTTATGTGCAAAACACGGAATTTTAAGCCCTAAACCCTATATTAAACCAAGGAAGCCGGCCAAGAAAGGAGGGAGGACATATTTTGGACACAAATTAGACCTAAGGAGGCGGAGAGACACTACTTTAGGGTTACACAACACCCTTGGAGGCAAGAACATATTGGGAGCAAGGCGGGGAATTCTTCTACGAGTTTTTTCCTTCCTCTTCCTATTTTTCATTGTTGGTTATAACTTTTAGTATTGTAGTTTTACATACTATTATGAATAGCTAATTTGTTATCTAGAGTTTTGATAGAACCTTTTGTAGGATAAATTCTTGTTATGTTTTTATATAATTGAGCCATAGCTTTTCTCTATTTGTTCAACTACGTTTATATTCTGGTTGATTGAAGAGCTCTCAATTAGCTGTGCCTATTTAGTATGCATAACTCGGGAGAGAGTGCATATTTAGGTAATTGTTGAACAACACCACTCCCAGAGTATATGAGGGATCAATAACCGAGGGTTTAAAGGTGGGATTAGGGATAACGAAGCCTTGGGTGCGATCTGAAGTGAGCTGTATTAAAAGCCAGCTAGCGTAGCTCGGGAGAGTGCGTCTAGCAAATTGTCGTAATTACTCGGGAGAGATTTACGGTAATAAGAGTGCTCATGATCGGTAGAGAATACTTAGGCGAAATTATAGAAGACATAGCGGGAAGGATTCCGACAATTGGGGAAATCATAACTCTAGACCTCTTTAATCTTTTCTCTAACCCTCAGTGTCGTTAGTTGTTAATTTACTATTTTAATTTGTTAGTTAATTAGTTAAACACAAGAATCTTAATATCTATAAGTTAGGAATTGTTCAAGCTTGTCTTCTTGGTGATAGTGAACAGCTGTGGCTAAACCTTAGTTCTCTGTGGGATTCAACTCCGGACTTGTAAACCGGATTATATTTGCAGCGACCGCTTAGTCCTTTTTATAAGGCATAGTTGGGCGTGATCAGTAAGCTTCGTCGATAGTCCAGCAAATCAGCAGCCTAATAAAGTTGGGACTAAGAGCCCGTTTGGATTGGCTTAAAAAAGTGGCAAGCACTTTTTTAGTGCTGGGGCTTATTTCTTAAATAAGTAGTTACGTGTTTGGATAAAAGTGCTGAAGCTGAAAAAAAAGTTGTTGAAGTGTTTGGTAAACAATTGCTAGTAAGCACTTTTTCTGTTAAAATGACTGAAATATCCTTAAAGCTGTTAACACTAAAAATGAGCTTATTACTACAACATCCTTAATGTAAAATTAACTTAAACACGGATTAATTTATGTCTTAATTAACTTTAAATCAAATTAATTAGATAACATTATTTTCAATAAATATAAACCATATGCCAATAGAATTGCAAATGCTTCTGGTATGAATATTCAGTGTAATTAAGGGTCTTATTAATTGCTTATCACAGAAAAAACAAACCTACCTAACTTATTATATTGCAGCTTGTAATAAACTTTAATCCTACCATACGTAGCGTTCAAAAATACTGGAAAAGATGAGATGGAGGTCTAATACGAAGGAAGAAAAGTT
>NW_017675563.1:10731-39115 GCF_001879085.1 Nicotiana attenuata | reverse complement strand
GAAAAAACAAACCTACCTAACTTATTATATTGCAGCTTGTAATAAACTTTAATCCTACCATACGTAGCGTTCAAAAATACTGGAAAAGATGAGATGAGGTCAATACGAAGGAAAAAGTTATAATAATGTGAAGAAAGATAACTACAATGTCAAAATGGAAGACGTGAAAAAAATGACGTTATGACTTAATTAGTAGAGTAAGGGTATTCTGGAATTTACATAAAACATCAGGGATAATAAGGTCAATTACTTGGTCAAACATAAAAAGTTTTTAAGCCAAAAAGCAATAAGTTGGGTATCCCCAACTTGTGGCTTTTGGCTTAATTCAGCTTAAAAGCACTTAGCTTAAAAGCTGTTTTTAGGTTTGCCAAACACTTAAACAAGGCAAAATGTGCTTTTAAGCTGATTTAACCAGCTTTTAAGCCAATCCAAACATCCTCTAATTTTTAGTTTCATTTTGAGCTCCTTCTTTCTTTTGTTTTTAACTTTTTTCTTTCTTTCTCTTTTGGTCACGAAGACCCAACAAATTTAAAATAATTCATATTTCAGAGCTAGAAGTTCTGGAATTCTGCTTGGTTGTGAGGAATGAATAATGATGATAGTGAAGAGAAGAAAGAAGCTAGAGAAAATCTTTAATTATAAATGTTCAAGGGTGTATAAGATAAAATATTACTTGTTACTTTGAACGAGCAAAGGGTGTTCAAAATTTGAATATCCTTATTGAATTTCTTGAGCTTCGTCACTGGGTGTAATGGTAAACTCAATTTTATTAATTCAAAAATTATCCACCTTTTAATACAACAACCTAAACATCCCACACGAAATAATCTCGATATTACAATTCATGTATTGGTAGTACTTATATTTAGTATCTCCACATTACAATTCTTGCTAAGTTATCTTCGAACCAAACGAGCCTTAAGTTCATAGTAGGTTGATCCAATTTTTATATTATGTCATGACGGTAACAAATCATTCTTACTTGGACTACAATAGAAATTTGAGCTAGTTGAAAGGGATTAATATTGCATGGTGAGGTGATGCAATGAACTATAGAACTGCTACTTTTAATTCAAAACCAAACAAAAAGAAACAAATTAAAACCAGACAGATATCACTCACTCCTCTTGAAAAGAGAGAAAAAAGAGAGAAGAAAGGATCAGATGTAGCCTCCATTGACACGAATGATTTGTCCATTAACCCATTCAGAAGAATCACCTGCCAAAAACCCAACAACCGGCGCAACATCCTCCGTCTGTCCAAGTCTTCCATGTGGACATTCATCAATTGCCCTCTTTATCATCTCCTTTGTTTTCCCATCGTAAAACATATCCGTTGCTATGGCTCCCGGCGCCACGCAATTCGCCGTTATTCCAGTCCCTTTCAGCTCCTTCGCCAGTATCTTTACTATCGCTTCCACCGCCGCCTTCGACGCCGTGTATGCCCCGTACCCAGGCCTGAATCCCGCCGCTAACGATGTCGTTAAGCATATAATCCTCCCCCCTCCTCCACGCTTGATTCTGCTCGCCCCTTCCTTGCAGCATATGAAAGCCCCACGTGCGTTCACTTCGAAGGTCCTGTCGAAGTCCTCCAAGGTTGTGTTTAGGATTGATGGGTATTTAGCGTCGAGCACGCCGGCGCTGTTGACTAAGATGTTGACCGGCGATTGAAAGGCCGATTCTGCAGAGTCGAAGAGGGATTTGACTTGATCTGGGTCAGAGATGTTGGCTTTGACGGCGATAGCACGTGGGGAGGAATTGGAGGTGGAATTGATTTGGGATACGACGTCGTCGGCTTTTGTGGAGTTGGAGGAATAGTTGATGACGAGCTTAGCACCCAGAGATGCTAAATGAAGGGCGATGGCTTTGCCGATGCCGCGAGAAGAGCCGGTAACAATGGCTACTCGATCTTGGAGTGGGAAGTTTTTGTCTTGGCTTGATTGCTTAGCATTAATATCGACGTTTACTTCCGCCATGACTCCAGAAAACTGATGAAATTGTGAATAGACACTGAGGAGTGAGGAATAGGAAGATTACTAAAAGGGGGGGAGAAAGTGGGAGCCAGACAGGGCTGATCCAGTCTAACTTGTAAGGTTTTTAGCCTTAAATTCATTATATTTTTTATGGTAAGAAATTATATTTATTATTTATATAATTTTAATGAATTTTTATATATAAATTTTTAATTTGCGTGATGTCACTGCTCAAGTCACGTACTAAGGGAGGGAGCTTTCACTCTTTCAGAAAATCCCTTTAAGAACAAGTGGTCTTCATTTTTTAAGAAAAAAAAGTATAATGAAAATAAATAAATAAAAACTGTTTGAATCCAAAATTAAAAATTTATCCTTAACTTAGGGAAGTAATCATAGTCTTTTTTTCTAACTGTGCTGATTGATTTAGATTCACTAAAATCCTTGAAGTTATTTTTTTAAATATACCGTTTATTCTTTAAACATATAATAATTAAGATTTTTAATAAGAAAATATGTACTTCAATTATCTAGCAACAATAATAACAAAAATAATTACGCTTCAGTCCCAATAAATATGAATTTTCACCTTTTTAAAAAAAAATCCAACTCATATCATCGTCGTGCCAAAATAAAATAAGAGACTTTAAATATCTAATATTAATAATATTTAATATTATTTAGATACAAAGTTGCCACCAATTATTGTTTATTTACTTGTTCATATAAGAAAACCTAAATTGTTCTCATCATTGAAGTCATAAAAGTGCTTAGTTTCATTTGTCACACCTCCTTTTTACCACCCGAGAGGGGATATAAGAGAGTTTTTCCAATTGAAGTGACATTATTCGAAATGAGATTATTTTTGTTTATTTAGAGTCGTCACTTGGAATATTTATTTGGTGTCCCAAGTCACCGGTTTATTTTAAATCCCAAATCGAGGAGAATTTTGACTTTATTTAAAAGTCTGCAAAACCAGAAATTCTAAGTAAGGAATTCTGTTAACCCGGGAGAAGGTGTTAGGCATTCCCGGGTTCTGTGGTTCGAGCACGGTCGTTTAACTATTAATATTGGCCTAATTATCTGATTTACTACATGTTTTAAACTTAGTGTGCATTTGTAACTTTATAACCGCTTTTAATTAATTATGAAATTATTCTGGAACAAGTTTACGATTGTCGTACACTTGTTTGTTTGATACACATTGCGAATTGTGTCACGGAAATCGTACCCACGATCTACAACATGTTTAATTTATTAACATTATTAGAAGTTGTGGCCGGGTCACATAAATGTACCCCCAGATTTGGAAATTAGGTATCACAACTACGTCACGGGGACCGTACCCGTAGCTATGATGGTCTTATTATAAACGCGCCTAAAGCAAACTTTGAATGTTCAAAGTATTTTTCACACTAATTCGTATTAATGCGAGGGCCATGGGTTATGGATTTCAACTGTGGATGGCACGCCTCAATTTATTTTAAAAGATTCGTACTCAATTAGAGCAAACTAAGGATGTTCATATTTAAAACTATCTTGAAATTCAATATAAAGCTATTATATACAACTTTGGGATATGTGTTGGAACTTAATCAATTTTAGATTGGGCCAGCAATAGCTTGTTGGTTACTTGGTCAAGGCCAAACCAGCATTGAAGTTGTATTGGGCTCAGAACTCGGCCCAAAAACGAAAAGAAAACTCAAGGGCCTTGACATGTCCGATTTTAACCAAGTCTTGCCCATGGGCTTATATTAGGCGGGTCCAGTTGCAAACATTTACTGGCCGGGCCTATCTACATTTACGTTTTAAGTCATAGTATACACATTTGTCAAAAGTTGTAAATCAATTGACTTTTAAGTAAAAAAAAATCAGAATCTCAAAATCAAAATACAATTCAAGTTTGAAAATTAATTACACTACACATGATTTGCAAGACATAAAAAAAATATGCATTTATACTATAGTTCATAAGAGAAAACTTTACAACTGAGCCAAGCTATTGGGTTTAAGGCCCAGGCCCAATGGCTTAGGCCCAGACTCGTTTGAGGTTTGTTTTTCCCATCTGGGCTCATTCGCAAGTCTGGCCCACCTTGAATCAGAAACAGGCCTTTTAGCCTTAAAGATCTGGCTCATAGCCTTGGCCATTGCATCACTGTGCTTATGAAAATAAGACAACAAAATAATTACACTCCTAAAGCAGTTGTTTTGAATCTCAGTACATGAAATCAGGGTCTAATTCACTACAGTACTCCAGATGAAAATAAATGCTTTCAAAATCAGAATATTACATTACGACCTATTAATACTACATTAACAACTAATCTATTACAACTTCCATGTAATTAATAACCTAATGAACACTTGCCTTTTTTGGACATGATTTATCCATCAAAAGCTTGGTCCAACACATGAACACGCAAATCCAGCATGCTACCAACAGTAGAATTTCAACTCTTAGCTTTTGAACCTGCTGATTTGGCCAACTAGTAGCCAAATCCACAGGTTATAGCTCATGATTAGCAAACAAAACTCAAATGACATCAAGTAAACAACATATTATTCATTTAACAGAAGAAGAAGGGAAGACATGACTTTAATGAACAACATCCAGAATCAGCATTAACATGCAGAATATTTGGCTAAAGAAACATCTTCAAAACAAGGTTATTTTCAAGATGAAAACTACAAAGCATCCATATATTAACTAGGCTATTCATACCAAATTACTCCAAGCTTTAAACTCACATAATAAAGACCAATCAGATCCATATCAATGTAAAACTACAACTAGCATGAAAAGATATTCATTTTTTCCACATATAGTTTGCAGTTCTAGTCTTATATCATTTCAACAAAGCATTACATGGAGAAGGCTGAGGTCAATACCTTGAACAAAACAGCAACAAAAACCAGCAACAAACAGATGAAAAGTTGCCTGAAACTTAGCA
Organism: Nicotiana attenuata; assembly: GCF_001879085.1. Taxonomy (NCBI): domain Eukaryota; kingdom Viridiplantae; phylum Streptophyta; class Magnoliopsida; order Solanales; family Solanaceae; genus Nicotiana; species Nicotiana attenuata. The sequence goes on along the minus strand of NW_017675563.1, from coordinate 34,195 downwards.
AAATGGAGCATCAACAGAAACCCCAAACAAACAGCACCCAGAATCAAACCAGAAGGAAGAAACCAAGAACCGGCAACCAGAACTCTTAAAACCAGAGTCTTCAGCAGAAGACCAGTCCAGAAATTCTAATTAGGCAACTAATATTCTAGCCGGAAAAAGTTTTTAAGGAGTTTTTGTTTTCAGAACCTTTCAAAATACAGAAAATGTTGATGGAAAAATGTGTGTGTGAGTGCAGTTTTCTTTTCTTTTTATAGAGTGTATATCCTAAATGGCATCAAAGAATATTCTACCCTAATTCTTGGATAGTATCACATATTGACAGAGGATAAAATGTCCAGCTGTCCATTTTCAGCATCTTTTAAAACCAATTTTGGACAACTGGTACCTTCTAGAACTTTCTTTTTTAGATATTTAATTTTTTTAAGTTTTGAAATCCCCCCTAAGTTTTTCTTTTAGTTTAATTAAGCCCCTACAAGTTCCTAGTGAGTTACAAAGCAAGGCAAACAAAGACAAGACCAGAAGGGATCAAAAGTCCAAATCAAAATGCCAAACAGAATCATGATGCTGCAATTTAAACCTAAAAACTAAATCAATCAGTAAATAGAAGTGCTTATCTAATTAACCCTAAGCAAAAACTGGATTTAACGACTAATACACCTAAGCAGTAATCAAACCAAGATTAAAATGAAACAGCAAAGAAAACCTAGAATTTAACCTACTCGGTTTGCAAACTTAAACAATTAAACAACCAGTTCTAACAGTTAAACAAACAGACTAAACAACTTGTTAATTAACCTAAAACAAAAACTGAACATAAACATGAAATGGAAACATGGAAGAAACAGAATAATCGTTTTAGGTATCAAACTTAAAAATGAACCCTAATTAAGCTAAATTCATGCAATTGAAGTTAAACTTCAAATAATGAAATTCCAACACATTCTAATTAACCTACTAAAATAGAATCAATTAAACACTAAACAAAAGAAGAGAAAACCTAAGGTTGCAAACCTACAACATGCGGCTAGAAGAGACAGAAGATGAAAGAGACGAAATCAAAAAAAGAAAAAGAATGGAAAAGGGTTTACCAAGCACTTGCTTCAAATTCATGGCCAGTTAGGGACTCGGACAAGCTTCAACGGTGTGAAATGAACTTGAACTACCATTAATCGACTTTTCTCAACAAGAACAGCCGACTAATGGGAGTTTTGGATTCGAACATGCCAAAAATTGACCAAAATCAAAAGAGGGAAAAAACTAGGGTTCGGTGGATCTAGATTTAAGATTCAAAGAACTTGGCGGGGATTTCTGGGAAGTTGGTTGTGGTTTAGGGTTCAAAGGGGTGTAAGGAGTGTGGGTGTGATTTTGGCAGATTTGGTCAATTTAGGGTTTGGGTGTGGATTGCAGATCTAAGATTCGAGCAATTTAGTAAGGATTTGAGGGAAATGATTTGGGGATTTAGAAAGGGGAGGGAAGGGTGATTGCAGGGTGTTGATTTTAGTGGTTTGGAGAGGCTCCGCCGCCATAAAACGATTTCCAGGCGGCGGAGATAGGCGGAGCCGGTGATGGAGTATAAGGGCGGCTAGGGTTTAGTTTGTTTAGAGGAGGGAGACGAAAATGAAGGGGTGGTATGGGGGGGGGGGGAGGGAGGGGGGTCGTCCGTTCGGGACAGGTTTTATATAAAATGAATGGTTAGTTCCCAGCCGTTAGATTTATGATGATCAACGGCTGGGAGTGGAAGGGGGGGGGGGTCTAAGTACGGGGTCGTTTTGGGGCGTTGGGGCGTGGACCGGGGTATTTGGAAAGGAATTGGGTTTGGGTGGTTTGGTCAATTTTGAACTTAATTCGGCGAAATTGGCCCAGCCTGCCAAGGCCAAAGTAATTCCCTCTTTTTCTTTTTTTCATTTTTCTTTTCTTATTTCCTTTTTCTTTGTTTTTCTTTTCTTTTCTTTAAAATCCTAAATCAAATTCCTAAATTAATCTAAATTGTAAAATTAAACTAATTATTTGTTATAATATTTACGAAAATTAGTTGATCCTAAATTAAAGAAGAGAAAATTACTAATTTAGCATTAAAGGCTATAAATGTAGATGAATGATATTTTTTTTTTGGGATTTTTATTTTAATAAAGTAATTAATTAACTCATTAATCCTAAAATATGAACACAAAGTATGATATGCAATGCATGATGTTTTTGACATTTTTGGAGCATTTCCATGATTTTAATAAAAATTAAACGTGCACAAAAAATGCAAACAATTAATAAAATCCTACAAAAATCCTATAAAATGGCAAATAATTTGGAAAAAATTTATTTCTTTAATTTTATAGGAGTATTTCACATAGGGCAGAAATCACATGCTCACAGCTGCCCCTCTTTGCTCGGAAACACGAAGAGTTTTCGGGCAAAGATAAAATGAGCAACTACGAGCGATTTTCGCCCGCTTGAAACTCCATGGGAAGCATTTTTTGGAAAAAGTCTGACCGAACCTTGCTTCGGAGGTTGCCTACATATCCTTGGCTATAAAGGAATCAGGTCAGTGTAGTTCTCGAAGTTTTGGTAGCTGGGACTGCCGAGAAATTGTGATTTCACTGTTGTTTCTACTGTTTCTACTTGCTGATGTTACGACCCGAATTTCCCACCCTCGGGAGTCGTGATGGCGCCTACTAATGAAAGCTAGGAAAGCCAACCATTTTAATTATCTACCTTTTCCCCATTTAATCCCTTAACAATTAATAGCCAACATTAAATAACATAGCAGACTTTAATAAGCGGATGACTGAACATAATATATCAATAAGGATGCCAATACCAATCCATACATAAACTACCCAAGACTGGTGTCACAATTTCACAGACGGTATAGGAGTACTACAAATAAAGGTCTGAAGAAAAGTAATGCAACACTGTCTCTGGAAATACATGAAAGAAACAGGATAAAAGATAGAAGGAGACGCCAAGGCCTGCGGACGCCTGCAGGACTACCTTGGGTCGCCTGAGAAACAAGAAGCAGCAATCTCACTGCGGTCCAAAAGCTATAGCACCGGGATCTGCACAAAAGAGTGCAGAGTGTAGTATCAGCACAACCGACCCCATGTGCTGGTAAGTGCCTAGCCTAACCTCGACGAAGTAGTGACGAGGCTAGGATCAGACTACCAAATAAACTTGTGCAGTTAACTCATATACAGCGGAAAAATAAAAGCAGAAAGGTACAATCAAGGATGGGAGGGGGAAACATGCTGCGGGGAAACATCAAATGATAACAGGAGAAGTACAGGAAAATATAAGGAACACCATAACTAAATTTTCAACAAGAATCAGAAATCAAACAAATGCACGGCATCACCCTTCGTGCTTTTACTCTCGTCCTCACCATAAGAATTAATATAATCTGCACGACATCACCCTTCGTGCTTTTACTCTCGTCCTCACCATAAATATCAATATAATCGGCACGGAATTGTACATCGTGCGGCACAGCATCACCCTTCATGCTTTTACACTCTTCCTCACAAAATCATACACGGCATCACCCTTCTTGCTTTAACACTCTCTCACCAAAATAATGCACGGCATCACCCTTCGTGCTTTAACACTCTTCCTCACCCAAGCAACAATCACAAAACAATAAGGGCAAGGAGATCAACAAATTCACAATTTAAATCCCGGCAAGGGAACAATAGTACAACAATCATATCCCGGCAAAGGAAAACAAGATCAAAACAATAACATCCCGGCAAGGGAGACAATATCATAATCCTCTTTTCTTTTCCACATTTACTTCACAACTCGATTCACAATTTGAGCCAATGCTCTATAAGGTTCAATTGATTATACTTCCACAAATCACTTTACAACTTGAGCNACAGCATGGTCTCGTGATTCGAGTCGCTCAGGATGAGTGCAGAGGAGTATGTTATGTGTTGGAAGAAATCAGTAATATCGTTTAAGGCAATCAAGGATAAATTGGAAGAAGGTAGTTGAATGGCCATAGTTGAATTTGGCAGTATTGGTGTTGGCAGTCAGTTTCTTCAGCGGGATCGAGTTATGTAAGTGATTGTGATGGGCGTATCAAGCTTGTCAGCCACCGCAATTGATGATATTCAGAAGCATTCTTCTATTATGGCTTGTTGTGTGGAAGCAGATTCCGGAAGGGCTATGGTGGCTTAGACCACTACTTAGAGATTTGCATATTCTACGGTTATGAAAAATTTGCCTGTGTGCTGCTATGGTACTCCGAAAGTGAGTTAAGTAGAAGGTTCTTATACGATGAAGTGTTAAAATGTTAATGTTAAAATCGTGTTCTATCGTATGTTGGCACATTGGGTGCAGTGAGTAGCATGGAAATTCGAAGTGAGGATCAAGGGTGCGGCTTGGTGCTGGTAAGGATATCACGAGCTCGGATGAGTAGGGAAGGAGCCTCGGTGTTTGAAGTAAGTCGGCATTGTCTTCAGCGTCACCTGAGATTGGTGTTCTGTAAAGAGGGCTTGTATCATGGTTAATGATTCTTGATCGTTTTTCAGCGTTAGTGCGGTCGGTGGGTTGGAGGTAAGACCAAGTAAATTGTTATGGTAGATTGTGGGGGAGTTTCCCATAGGAAGGTTTCGTAAATGTGGCACGTAGTGACTTGATTGATTTAAGATCTAGACTAAGTATGGAAATTCGGGATGATATCGATAAGTTGAGAATATGTGCCTGAAGGGCACTCGGATTCTGAGTTGTGGACTACGGAGGAGTACTCCGGTTATGATGGTTGTCCTTGTGTGTTATGAGAAGAGGAAAATTCGTATGGACCCTTGAAAGGTTATTGGCTTAGTTGGTTTGATCAGGATCGACTTGAGGTCGGTGGATGGATGTAAATTAGAATTTGGGCCCTGTGTCAGGCCAGTTGTGTTCATTTTAGCAATGCGCTCCTTATGTGGGAGCAGTCAGGGTGTTATTTCATTGGCAGATATATTTCATGAAGTGATGCGTTGTGCCGTGCGAGTTGTGAGACAGGCTTGAGAAATTGCTTATGCGTTGAGAATCCGTGTAGAAATGATGTATTATGAGCAAGATGGCTCTTGAGATTCAGTTTGTATATCGCACCCCAGTTGTGCTTGAGTTTGGTAGCTTATGACGCTATATGTTCCCTCAGGGATGGTATTATGCACTTAGCATGTTTATGACCGATATTCGGTATTATGGTTGTAATGAGCAAATTTCGCTCGGTGGGCAATCTCCTTATGGGAGATCTATGATATTTGAGTCGAGTGGTACACCGCAACAGTGTGATATTGAGCACAGTTCCCCATATCTGTTTATTTTGTGTCTGTTTCCTATTTTCTGAAGGAAGCTCATATTAGCTGTGCACCCGCGTCGCATGCTTGATTCGCGAGCGGGGTAGTTGAAAATCCTTTTTAGAGTTCATTTTCCTTTTTGTATCGCATTCTAATAGGTAGCCTATTGGCACATTGTGGCATCACATGAGACTTTTGATTATGTCCGGGTGGCTTATTGCCTGAGCAGTTCGTACTGGGTGAGATGAGACCATTGGATTCAGGATCAGTGCAATCTGACTATGTAGAGTATATTGAGGAGCAAAGATCGCTATTTGGTTCAGAATATGGTAATGTTTCCTGTCAGAAGTATAGACTCAATGATTGGTTGACTCGGCAGTTGATTATGAATTTCTTCACATCTCTTCCATTGTGACGGAGTTGTAAGAGTTGGAGTAAGACCTGCGTATGTTATGGGGTGCAATGGGAGCACCAGATTCGTGGAAGTTCAACTAAGTTGAACAGAAGATGTCATCGTGGTCCGGTGAGTAAAGTGATGCAAGGTATGAATTCAGCAAAGTTATACAATCATGTTTGGGTACAGAGTGTGGTGATTGATATGGTGACCGTATATTGGAAACAGGTCGGGCATAGAATTCCGGATGTTGGAATTGGGCCCTAAAGCTTATTTGCTTTAATAAAAAGGGAATATCTTCAAAATTGATCAGGTTGACATGCTCAACTAAGTTATGGTGGCACGGGAAGGTACATGAGGTGTCAAACAGTGATTTCAGACTACTCCAGCATAGTTCTCATCACGTTCGAGGACTAACGTTTGTTTAAGTGGGAGAGAATGTAACGACCCGACCGGTCGTTTTGAGTCCTAGCGCTCCGTTCAGCAGTCGGAGGCCATGAACAGCTTCATTTCTGGTATTATGACTTGTGCGCGTGGTCGGAATTAAGTTCCGGGAAGTTCAGAGTTGATTTAGGAAGAGATTTCTTATTTCAGAAGCTTAAAGTTGAAAGAACGAACTAGGATTGGATCTTTGAGTAAACGACCTCGGAATCAGGATCTGAAGGTTCCAGCAGATTCGTATGATGATTTCGGACTTGGGCGTATGCCCGGTTCGGGTTTTGGATAACCCGGGAGTGTTTTGGCGCCTATTGTGGAAGTTAGCATTTTAGAAGAAATTTCATAAGTTTGGCTTGAAGTGCATTTCAGTGTTATCAATGTCCGTTTAGGATTCCGAGACTGTGAATAGCTCCGTATGGTGATTCTGGAGTTGGGAGCGCAATCGGAAGTGAATTCGGAGGTCCGTAGGTCATTTTGGAGCCGTTTGGCTAAAGATAGAAATTTGAAGGTTTTTGAGAAGTTTGACCGGAAGTGGACCTTTTGATATCGGGGTCGGAATCCGATTCTGAAAGTTGTAATAGGTCCGTAATGTCAAATATGACTTGTGTGCAAAATTTGAGGTCAATCGGACGTGATTTGATATGTTTAAGCATCGAAAGTAGAAGTTGGAAGTTCTAAAGTTCATAAAGCTTAGATTGGGGATTGAATCATGATTTTAGCGTTGTTTGATGTGATTTGAGGCCTCGAGCAAGTCCGTAATGTGTTTTGGGATTGGTTGGTATTATTAATTGGGGTCCCGGGGGCCCCGGGTGGTTAACGGATCGAAAATGGGATTTTTGGACAGCTAAAGGATCTTGCTGGTATTTTCGCTTCTGCGGTGGGTTGACCGCAGAAGCGGTCCCGCAGAAGCAGAAAGGGAGCCGCAGAAGCGGATTTAGGCCAAAGGCTTGAGGACCGCAGATGCGGTCAAGGTTCCGCAAAAGCGGGACCGCATCTGCGGAGAGGGGGTCGCAGAAGCGGAAGCTGGGGAGGCCGGCGAGGACCGCAGAAGCGGCCTGGTGACCGCACCTGCGCAACCGCAGAAGCGGACCAGGGTCCGCAGATGCGAAAAATGCTGGGCAGAAGGCTTGTTTTAAAATCGTGATTTGGAGTTCATTTCTCTCATTTTTCAAGGCTTGGGCAATTTTGGGGAGCTTCAAAGAGGGGATTTTCGTCATCTATGTTAAGGTAAGTTATCCCCACCTATTTTTGAGTTGAATACATCAATTATGCATGGATTTAGGCTTGGGAAATTGTAGAAAATGGAGGTTTTTGGTGGAAACCTAGAAAATTATATTCTTGGAATTTAGCCACGAATTTGAGCATGGAATAAGGAGTAAATTATATAATTGAGCTAGTGAAGCCATGGGTAAACTTTATCTTCGAAAAATTTTGGATTCCGGGCACGTGGGCCCGAGGGCGTTTTGGTTAACTTTTTAATCGGAGTTAGGAATTGCTATAAATTAGTTTGTTATGAATATTTGAGCATATATTAATGGATTTGTACAATCATTGGCTAGTTTTGGAGCATTGTGCGTTGGTGCAAGTCTTTGGAGGAATGTAGAATGCCGGTTATGAGTCTTCGGAGCGAGGTGAGTCTCCTTTCTAACCTTGTGAGGGGGAAATGTCCCCATAGGTGAATTATTTGGCTATGTGCTCCTATTTGTGGGGGCTACGTACGCACGAGGTGACGAGAGTCCGTACATAGCTACTATTATGCTATTGTCCGGGTAGTCTAGGACCCAAAAGCATGAGTACTTGGATTATTTGTAAACTCTTTGATAGCTTAAATTGCTTATATCACATGGAATTTGTAAATGAATTTCTAAAGGGATTTAACCTTACTTCTTAAAGGTTGTTAAAAGAGAGTTGAATATATCTTGATAAACACTCCCTGATAAGTTCTTACTTGATTGACTGAGCATGTATCTCTATGTGTACCTGCGTCGCATGTATGATTCGCGAGCAGGGTATGTGTTTATTTCATGTTGACCGCGTCGCATGATTAATTCGCGAGCGGGGAAATAGATGCATCTATAGGCGCGCCGTCGACCCTCGGCAAGTGCACATTTATTTTCTGTTGGATCGGGTCGTCGCCTCGGTATGACTTGCGCATGATATTTTTTTGTATATTGATGCATGAGGAATGTTAAATGATGAAATTTGCCCTTCGTGGCTTGATATAAATTGATAAGATAAAGGAGAGTAAATCTTGAAAATCTTTGTTAATTGTTAAAAAGGTGTTTACCTGTTTTACAACTTTATGAAATAGAACATGTTATATGAATCCATGATTTCCTCACACATTTAGTGTATTATTATTGGACCGCTAGTGAGTGTCCAGGTTGACCATCTCGTCTCTACCCCTTCGAGGTTAGGCGGGATACTCACTGAGTACACGTTGACTACGTACTCATACTACACTTCTGTGCATTTTTGTTGCACAGGTATATGTTACTTTAGATAGCAGCACGGATGATTCGGGGACTAGGTGAGTTGCAGTATGCGAGGCGGCCCGCAGCTTGTAAAGTCCCTTCTAGTAAATTGTATTTTCTTTCTGTCCATTGTATTCCGGACGGATGTTGTATTGTATTTGATATCCTTATCAGTAGATGCTCATGCACTTGTGACACCGNACTGAGCAGCAAAGGATGAGAAAGGCATGTGGGAAGTGTCAGGCGGAGTTTAAATTGCTAAAAGGCCAGGTATATGAAGCAATGGTTGAGTAGTCGATTAAGGGGATGAGTTCCGCCAAAGTGGGAGAGTGGAGGAGATGTATATGGGCTTGCAGTGGAAGGACCACGTACCTTAAGGAGAGTTTGGAGTGATTTGATAATATTAGTGATCGGTGATTGGGGTCTACAGATTCAATTTGAAGTAGGGGTTCTTGTGCGGCCGGAGGTTTAATATAACGGAAATGAGTCGCTTAAATGAAGAAGGATGCAGCATGGCTTTGAATTGGGAGGATGTGATCGCACATTTCAATGATGTCCACAAGGGGTAAAATGGACCTGTGCAACTGGAGTGTGAGCTCAGACTCAAGAAGGGTCATTGATGTCGTAGTAATTGTACCCTGTGCAGCAGTGTTGGAAGATGCTGGGGAGAGCCTTCAATAGGTGGGTTAGCCAAGTGAGCAGATTAGCAGTCGCGTGGTTGGCGAGGCTTCTGCAAAGAATCTTATCGGGTATGTAGCGAAAGGATCGATCATGCGAATGTGGTGGATGATTTAGAGTATAAGGAGGGGGTTTTACAGAGGGATCTCGAGAATTTTGGCGGTTGATTGTGCAAGGTTATGTCAATAAGAAATAAAGAGGACGAGTGAGTTCCAGATCGGTGAAATGATGGCTTAAAGCTAAGTGGGAGAGTCCCACCGCTTGTGATGGGGTTGCAGAGTTGATTACTTGCAAGGTTTCTGGTTATTAGTATATTGATAGGTTATTCTAGCTACGGGAAAAGAACATAAGAGGTGAATTGAGCAAAGGGATTGTTGAAGGTGTGCCATGGTTGGCCTTGTTGGCTCATGTTCAGATCTGAGAAAGGATTCAGGGTTTATGCCTCGTATAAGTGTGGGTTTCAAGGGAAGTGATTCCGCCAGGTGCATCACCAATGGGGCACTCATGTGCTAGAAAATTTAGGGAACTGGTTATATTCGAGGGCGAGTCAGAGCAGGTGGCTCTCAGCAGCGGCCCTAGTGAAATTCAGAAGGTGAAGTATGTTACTTAATGATATCGAGCCTATAGGTACAGTTGAGAATCAAGCTTTTGCAGCAGCTTACGAATGGAGACTCGGAACGGTCTGTGATGTTTTGGCTTGCGGTGTAGCAGTTGAGAGATATGGGTCAGTTCATGGGATTTGAGACAGCATGGTCTCGTGATTCCAGGTCACTCGAGATGAGTGCAGATGGGAAATGCTATGTGTTGGATGGAATTAGTATTATTTCTAAGGCAATCAAGGATAAATTGGGAGAATATAGATTGGTTAGCCATAATTTAGTTGGCATATTGGCGGTAGAGGTCAGCTCTTTCAGCGTGATTAAGTTATGCAAGTGATCTGTGGCGGTGCGTATGAGGCTTGTCAGCCGTCGTAGATGATATTATTTTGAAGCATTCTACCATTATGGCTTGTTATGTGGACGCAGATTCCGGAAGGGCTGTGGTGGCTTAGGCCACTACTTAGATGTTTGCATATTCTACGGTTATGGGAATTTACCTGTGTGTTGCTATGATTTTCCTGAAGTGAGTTAAGTGAAAAGTTCTTATAAGATGAAGTGTTAGAATATTAATGTTAAAATCGTGTTCTATCGTATGTCGGCACATTGGGTGCAGTGAGTAGCATGGAAATTCGAAGTGAGGATCAAGGTTGCAGCTTGGTGCTAGTAAGAATGTCACGAGCTCGGATGAGCAGGAAAGAAACTTCGGTGTTTAAAGTAAGTCGACAATGTCTTCAGCGTCACCTGAGATTGGTGTTTTGTAAAGAGGGCTTGGATCATGGTTAATGATTCTTGATCGCTTTTCAAAGTTAGTGCGGTCGGTGGGTTGGATGTAAGACCCAGTAAATTGTTATGGTAGATTGTGGGGGAGTGTCCCACAGGAAGGTTTCATAAATGTGGCACGTAGTCACTTGATTGATTTAAGATCTAGACCAAGTATGAGGATTGTGGTAATATCATTAATTTGAGAATTTACGCCTGGAGGGCACTCTGTTTATTGGGTTATGGACTGTGGAGGTTCGCTCCGATTATGGTGGTTGTCCTTGTGTGTATGAGAAGAGGAAAAATTAGTATGGGCCTTTGAAGGGTTATTGGCTTAGTTTGATATGATCAGGATCGACTTGAGGTCGGTGGATGGATGTAAATAGAATTTGGGCCCTGTGTCAGGCCAGTGGTGTTCATTTCAGCAATGCGCTCCTTATGTGGGAGCAGTCAGGGTGTTATTTCATTGGCAGATATATTTCATGAAATGATGCGTTGCGCCGTGCGAGTTGTGAGACGGCTTGAGAAATTGCTTATGTGTTGAGAATCCGTGTAGAAATGATGTATTATGAGCAAGATGGCTCTTGAGATTCAGTTTGTATATCGCACCCCAGTTGTGCTTGAGTTTGGTAGCTTATGACGCTATATGTTCCCTCAGGGATGATATTATGCACTTAGCATGTTTATGACCGATATTCGGTATTATGGTTGTAATGAGCAAATTTCGCTCGGTGGGCAATCTCCTTATGGGAGATCTATGATATTTGAGTCAGGTGGTACACCGCAGCAGTGTGATGTTGAGCACAGTTCCCCATATCTGTTTATTTTGTGTCTGTTTCCTATTTTCTGAAGGAAGCTCATATTAGCTGTGTGCCCGCGTCGCATGCTTGATTCGCGAGCGGGGTAGTTGAAAATCCTTTTCAGAGTTTATTTTCCTTTTTGTATCGCATTCTAATAGGTAGCCTATTGGCACATTGTGGCATCACATGAGACTTTTGATTATGTCCGGGGTGGCTTATTGCCTGAGCAGTTCGTACTGGGTGAGATGAGATCGTTGGATTCAGGATTAGTGCAATCTGACTATATGGAGTATATTGAGGAGCGAAGGTCGCTATTTGGTTCAAAATATGGTAATGTTTCCTGTCAGAAGTATAGACTCAATGATTGGTTGACTCGGCAGTTGATTATGAATTTCTTCACATCTCTTCCGTTGTGACGGAGTTGTAAGAGTTGGAGTAAGACCTGCGTATGTTATGGGGTGCAATGGGAGCACCAGATTCGTGGAAGTTCAACTAAGTTGAACAGAAGATGTCATCGTGGTCCGGTGAATAAAGTGATGCAAGGTATGAATTCAGCAAAGTTATACAATCATGTTTGGGTACAGCGTGTGGTGATTGATATGGTGACCGTATGTTGGAAACAGGTCGGGCATAGAATTCCGGATGTTGGAATTGGGCCCTAAGGCTTATTTGCTTTAATAAAAAGGGAATATCTTCAAAATTGATCGAGCTGACATGCTCAACTGAGTTATGGTGGCACGGGAAGGTTCATGAGGTGTCAAACAGTGATTTCAGACTACTCCAGCATAGTTCTCAGCACGTTCGATGACGAACGTTTGTTTAAGTGGGTGAGAATGTAACAACCCGACCGGTCGTTTTGAGTCCTAGCGCTCCGTTCAGCAGTCGGAGGCCATGAACAACTTCATTTCTGGTATTATGACTTGTGCGCGTGGTCGGAATTAAGTTCCGGGAAGTTCAGAGTTGATTTAGGAAGAGAATTCTCATTTCAGAAGCTTAAAGTTGAAAGAACGAACTAGGATTGGATCTTTGATTAAACGACCTCGGAATCAGGATCTGAAGGTTCCAGTAGATTCATATGATGATTTCGAACTTGGGCGTATGCCCGGTTCGTGTTTTGGATAACCCGGGAGTGTTTTGGCGCCTATTGTGGAAGTTATCATTTTAGAAGAAATTTCATAAGTTTGGCTTGAAGTGCATTTCAGTATTATCGATGTCCGTTTAGGATTTCGAGACTGTGAATAGCTCCGTATGGTGATTCTGGAGTTGGAGAGCGATCGGAAGTGAATTCGGAGGTCCGTAGGTCATTTTGGAGCCGTTTGGCTAAAGATAGAAATTTGAAGGTTTTTGAGAAGTTTGATTGGAAGTGGACTTTTTGATATCGAGGTCGGAATCCCATTCCGGAAGTTGCAGTAGGTCCGTAATGTCAAATATGACTTTTGTGCAAAATTTGAGGTCAATCGGACGTGATTTGATAGGTTTAAACATCAAAAGTAGGAGTTGGAAGTTCTAAAGTTCATAAAGCTTGGATTGGGGGTTGAATCATGATTTTAGCGTTGTTTGATGTGATTTGAGTCCTCGAGCAAGTCCGTAATGTGTTTTGGGATTGGTTGGTATGATTAATTGGGGTCCCGGGGGCCCCGGGTGAATTCCGGGCGGTTAACGGATTGAAAATGGGATTTTTGGACAGCTGAAGGATCTGGTTACGGGTATTTTCGCTTCTGCGGTAGGTTGACCGCAGAAGCGGTCCCGCAGAAGCGGAAAGGGAGCCGCAGAAGCGGATTTTTGCCAAAGAGTTGAGGACCGCAGATGCGGTCAAGGTTTCGTAGAAGCGGGACCGCATCTGCGGAGAGGGGGTCGCAGAAGCGGAAGCTGGGGAGGCCAGGGAGGACCGCACCTGCGGAACCACAGAAGCGGACCAGTGTCCGCAGATGCGAAAAATGCTGGGCAGAAGGCTTGTTTTAAAATCGTGATTTGGAGTTCATTTCTCTCATTTTTCAAGGCTTAGGCGATTTTGGGGAGCTTCAAAGAGGGGATTTTCGTCATCTATGTTAAGGTAAGTTATCCCCACCTATTTTTTGAGTTGAATACATCAATTATGTATGGATTTAGGCTTGGGAAATTGTAGAAAATGGAGGTTTTTGGTGGAAACCTAGAAAATTATATTCTTGGAATTTAGCCACGAATTTGAGCATGCAATTAGGAGTAAATTATATAATTGAGCTAGTGAAGCCATGGGTAGACTTTATCTTCGAAAATTTTTGACGTGGGCCCGAGGGCGTTTTGGTCAAATTTTTAATCGGAGTTAGGAATTGCTATAAATTAGTTTGTTATGAATATTTGAGCATATGTTAATGGATTTGTACAATCATTGGCTAGTTTTGGAGCATTGTGCGTTGGTGCAAGTCTTTGGAGGAATGTAGAATGCCGGTTATGAGTCTTCGGAGCGAGGTGAGTCTCCTTTCTAACCTTGTGAGGGGGAAATGTCCCCATAGGTGAATTATTTGGCTAGGTGCTCCTATTTGTGGGGGCTACGTACGCACGAGGTGACGAGAGTCCGTGTGTAGCTACTATTATGCTATTGTCCGGGTAGTCCACGACCCAAAAGCATGAATACTTGGATTATTTGTAAACTCTTTGATAGCTTAAATTGCTTATATCACATGGAACTTGTAAATGAATTTCTAAAGGGATTTAACCTTACTTCTTAAAGGTTGTTAAAAGAGAGTTGAATATATCTTGAACACTCCCTGATAAGTTCGTACTTGATTGATTGAGCATGTATCTCTATGTGTACCTGCGTCGCATGTATGATTCGCGAGCAGGGTATGTGTTTATTTTATGTTGACCGCGTTGCATGATTAATTCGCGAGCGGGGAAATAGATGCATCTATAGGCGCGCCGTCGACCCTCGGCAAGTGCACATTTATTTTCTGTTGGATCGGGCCGTCGCCTCGGTATGACTTGCGCATGATATTTTTTTGTATATTGATGCATGAGGAATGTTAAATGATGAAATTTGCCCTTCGTGGCTTGATATAAATTGTTAAGAGAAAGGAGAGTAAATCTTGAAAATCTTTGTTAATTGTTAAAAAGGTGTTTACCTGTTTTACAACTTTATGAAATAGAACATGCTATATGAATCCATGATTTCCTCACACATTTAGTGTATTATTATTGGACCGCTAGTGAGTGTCCAGGTTGACCATCTCGTCTCTACCCCTTCGAGGTTAGGCGGGATACTCACTGAGTACACGTTGACTACGTACTCATACTACACTTCTGTGCATTTTTGTTGCACAGGTATATGTTACTTTAGATAGCAGCACGGATGATTCGGGGACTAGGTGAGTTGCAGTATGCGAGGCGGCCCGCAGCTTGTAAAGTCCCTTCTAGTAAATTGTATTTTCTTTCTGTCCATTGTATTCCGGACGGATGTTGTATTGTATTTGATATCCTTATCAGTAGACGCTCATGCACTTGTGACACCGGGTTCTGGGATGATTTTGAAATGTTTTGTATTGGTTGCTATTATTTAATTTGAAATGAAGCAGCTACTTTTGTACTTAAAAAATTTAAAGGAAAAATCTTGGTCTTTTCAAAAATTGATAAAATTGGAGTTTAATTAAATATTTAGTTGGCTTGCCTGACAATGGTGTCCGGCGCCATCACGACCCATAGTGGATTTTGGGTCGTGACACAACTCCTAATCCCTCAATCTAAGGTTAGACCAAACACTTACCTCGATGCCACGAACACAATTCTAGCCTCAACAATCGCTTTACCCCTTGATTCCACCACCAATTCGCTTGTATCTAGCCACAAGTTACTTAACTATATCAATAAATGCTAAATCAATCAATTCCAATGCATGAAAATAGATTTTCTAAAGTTTTTTCCAAAAAGTCAAAAATCGACCCCGGGCCCACATGGTCAAAACTCGAGGTTCGAACCAAAATCCGATTACCCATTCACACACGAACTCAAATATATAATTTGTTTTGAAATCGGACCTCAAATCGAGGTCCAAATTCCCAAAATTTGGAAAACCTAAGTTCTACCCAAACACACAATTTCCCCCCATGAAAACCTTTGATTTTGAGTTGAAATCATGTAAAAAGATGTTACAGATTAAAGAAAATGAGTTAGAAATGACTTACAATCGATTTGGAAGAGTAGTTGTCTTTGAAAATCGTCCAAAGGTGTTTAGGTTTTGAAAAGGTTGTAAAAATGGTTGAAATCCCGTTTGAAATTCATTTTAGTAGGTCTCTAATGTCGCAATTGCGACCAGGACCAGGGTTCGCAATTGCGAACCCTTCAGAAGTCTGCTTTCTTTGCATTTGCGAAGAAATTGTCGCATTCGCGACCCTGAAGAAAACTGGTCACCTTCGCATCTGCGAGGGACACTTCGCAAATGCGACATCGCATTTGTGATAGATACGTCGCATTTGCGACAAAGGCAGCCCAGGTCTATTTTCGCATTTGCGATACAATTTCGCATTTGCGAGCCAGGCTTCGCAATTACGAAGCCTGCAGACCTGCAACACACCAGCAATTTCCTAAGTCTAAATTTCACTCCGTGGCCTATCCAAAACTCACCCGAGCCCTCGGGGCTCCAAACCAAACATGCACGCAAGTCCAAAAACATCATACGAACTTGCTCGTGCGATCAAATCATCAAAATAACATCAATAACCGTGAATTTAGCATCAAAATCAAAGAAAAATCTCATGAACTCTTAAGTTCAAATTTTTAACAACCGAAGGTCCGATTCACGTCATTTCAAGTCCGTTTCTTACCAAATTTTACAGGCTCAACTTAAATCACATATAAGACCTGTACCGGGCTCCAGAACCAAGATACGGTCCCTATACCATCAAATTCAATTACATTCAAATTTCCAAAAACTCTAAGAATTTTAGTTAAACAATTTTCTTCAAAAATTCATTTCTCGGGCTTGGGACCTCGAATTTGATTCTGGGCATATGCCCAAGTCCCATATTTTCCTACGGACTCCTCTGGGACCGTCAAATCACGGGTCCGGGTCCGTTTACCCAAAATGTTGATTGAAGTCAACTTAAATTCATTTTAAAAGCAAAATTTATTATTTTTCACAGATTTTTACATTATAGATTTTCGGATACACGCCCGGAATGCGCACGCAAATCGAGGTGATACAAAAGGGAGGTTTTAAGGCCTCGAAACACTGAATTTATTTCTAAAACAAGTGATGACCTTTTGGGTCTTCACATCCTCCACCTCTAAAACAACCGTTCGTCCTCGAACGGACATGAGAAAGAAGTACCTGAGTCGGAGAAAAGATGGGGATAACGGCTCCGCATATCGGATTCGGACTCCCAGGTCGATGCCTCAGCAGGCTGACCTCTCCACTGAACACGAACAGAAGGGAAACTCTTCGATCTCAACTGACGAACCCGCCGGTCTAGAATAGCTACCGGCTCCTCCTCATAGGACAGATCCTTGTCCAACTGGACAGTGCTAAAGTCTAACACGTGGGATGGATCGCCGTGGTACTTCCGAAGCATGGACACATGAAACACTGGATGCACGACTGATAAACTCGGAGGTAACTCAAGTCTGTAAGCCACCTCTCCCACTCGATCAAGAATCTAAAATGGGCCAATGAACCTAGGGCTAAGCTTGCCCCTCTTCCCAAATCTCATCACGCCCTTCATATGCGACACCCGAAGCAATACCCGCTCACCGACCATGAATGCCAAATCACGAACCTTACGGTCGGCATAACTCTTTTGCCTGGACTGAGCTGTACGAAGCCTATCCTGAATGATCCTGACCTTGTCTAAGGCACTCTGTACTAGATCCATACCCAACAACCGAGCCTCTCTTGGCTCAAACCAACCAACAGACGAACGACACCGCCTACCATATAAAGCCTCATAAGGAGCCATCTGAATGCTCGACTGGTAGCTGTTGTTGTAGGCGAACTCCGCTAATGGCAAAACTGATCCCACGAGCCTCCAAAGTCAATAACACAAGCTCGTAGCATATCCTCCAAAATTTGAATAGTACGCTCTGACTGCCCGTCCGTCTGAGGATGAAATGTTGTGCTCAACTCGACCCGTGTGCCCAACTCACGCTGAATTGCCCTCCAGAAATGCGAGGTAAACTGCGTACCTCGATAAGAAATGATAGACACGGGCACACCATGAAGACGAACAATGTCCTGGATATTGATAATAGGTAAATTAGACTATAATTAGGCCCTAAAGAACCATATTTTTATATAGCTTTTACGGTAAAAAGTGATATCCAAATACTCTGATTAGTGCTTTTCATGCTTTGCAGGCTATATCCAATAAAAGAAGTTTGTGGAGTACTTTTGGGATCAATTATGGAGAAAAGGAGGCCAATCATACAATATCCACAAAGTGCACCAAGCGAAGGGACAAAGCCAGAACTGAAGCTGGTCTGCCGCTGTCCGGGCGTAACCGCGGTAGGACCGCGGCAGAACACTGCTGTAGATTCTGAAGGCCATTTTGGCCGCGGTCCTGGCGTAACCGCGGTAGGACCGCGGCAGGTCGCGGAAAGTTCAGGAACCAAAGTGTCAATTCGGGGAAACTTGGTGTAAAACCCTTATAAGATGTAGAAAATCGCCCACAATAGAGAGGCTTAGTTTTTGAGATTACTTTTGGAAGAAGAACAAGTGTGAGAGATCACCCAAAACATCATAGTTTCTATTCTCTTCAATTTTTGTTGCAATTCTTCCATTATGATTAATTTATTGGTTTTATCTTCCATTGTCATGAGTAGCTAGATACTTTAACCTAAGGTTTTGGTGAAACCCGTTGGGGATGACTTGGTTGTCATATTAATATATTTGGAATTGGTTCTTAATCTCTATTTGTTCATCTATGTTTTGATTGTGGTTAGTTGAAAGGGCCCTCAATTATCCGTCCCTATTTAGTATGTATCTGCTTGAGAGAGAGTGCATATTTAGGTGATTGAATGAACAACATCACTTCCGGAGTATAGACGAGAGTCATAACCGAGGGTTTAGAGGTAGGATTAGAGATAACGATACCTCAGATGCAATCTACGTGAACTATTTTGTGAATCTAGCTAACGTAACTTGAGAAAGTTCGTCTAGTAAATTATCATAATTGCTTGAGAAAGATTTATGATAGCTAGAGCGTTCATGATTGATAGAGACAACTAAGTCTGAGTTATAATACATATTCAACCAAGGAAATCAACATCGGGGGAAACCATTACCTTAGATCTTATTCCAATTATATACAAGCAAGCTTTGTTAACTTCCAGCTTTATTTACTTTCAGTTTAGTTGTTAGACATATCATCAATTGTGAAGTACAAAGTTTGGGAAAATTGACTGTGTGAATCTAGTAAATCTGACAAGAGTAATTGATAGGTTAATTCTCTGTGGTTTGACTCTGGGCAGAAATACCCAGACTATATTTGCAACGTCCGTGTGTGTCTTTTTATAAGGCATAGTTTGGCGTTATCAAATTTTGGCGCCGTTGCCGGGGAAATTGACGGTGTTATCAATTACAATTGAAAGAAGTACAAAAATTCTTAGTGTAGTCAGTTTTCTCTATACCCAATCTGTTCAATTGAAATTCTAACGTTTGAACTCTTGTGAAAATCAGGTGTATGCCTAGAAGTTCCTCGAGGACTGGAGAACTGCTAGAAGGACTTTCAGACCCCGAGAAAACATTCAGGGCATTGAACCGTGCTAACAAGAGGCTCCAACAATCACATCACTCACACCAGCTCGAATTTAACATGGGTGACGCAGAAAACAACATTGGAAACGTTGGGGATCTGCCGGCAAACCCCAACGTAAGAGTAGTGGCACCCCTTGTGCCCGAAGCTGCACTTTATGACTGGGCACAGCCCACAGCTGATAACCTGGCCACTGCCATAGTTGTGCTCGCAATTCAAGCGGAGACCTTCCAGATAACCAACAACATAATGCATCTACTGCAGAATAAAGGATTGTTCTCCGGATCACACATTGAAGACCCTCAGCAGCACCTGAAAAATTTTCTGTCAATTTGTGTGACCTAAAGGCTGCCAAATGTGACCCTGGAAGCTATCAAGCTGCTCCTGTTCCCATTCTCTGTGACCAGGGAAGCTCAGACTTGGTTAAATTCGCTCCCTATCAATTCCATTGCCACCTGGGAGGAATTAGTCAAGCAGTTTCTGAACAAGTTCTATCCACCAAACAAGACTGCAAGACAGATTGATGAAATATTGCAGTTTAAGCAGCAGCCGACTGAGTCCTTGCAAGAAACTTGGGAAAGATTTTAAGGAATGCTAGTGAAGTGTCCTCACCATGGCATTCCAGACCAGATGCTCGACCAGAGATTCTACATGGGGCTAGCTGACCATTTAAAAGCAAATGTGGATGCTTCAGCTGGAGGTGCATTATTGAGTAAGACATTCACCAAGTGCAAAATCCTTCTTGACAAGATGTCACAAAATTCGGGGTGGATGAATAGAGCTACAACACTGGAACCCATAGTACACTCAGTTCCTCTTGACCCAAACAATTCACATGCAGAGAATATGGCCAGACTCATGACCCAGATGAGCATATTGACAAAGAAGATTGATGAGATGGGCACAAAACAGGTGCACATTATTGATACAACAAATGGAGGACTGTGTACACCTTGTATTAATCAGTCTTATGTGTGTTCATGGAGCGGAGAAGGCGAAAATCAAGGGGCAAGGGAAGATATGAATTATGTCAACAACTATGGAAGTCATAGACAAGGAGCACAGCAATGGAGACCGCAGCAAAATCAGCAGTACATGCCTAATATGCAACAGTCTGGGGGTATGCACCCTCAAAACCAATTAGTGCCAGTACCATATCAGAAACTACAGGGCTATCCACAGCAAAATCAGCAACAATTAGCTTATCAACCGCCTCCTCAATAGCAAGTTAACAATATGGTGGAAATTAGGGGTATGCTTCAGCAACTCATTGGGACAAATAATAAAGTGCAGGAAAAATTGGCAGTGCATGATTTAGCAATAAAGAACATAGAAACGCAGCTGGGACAACTGTCCATGGCTTTGAACAATCGTCCTCAGGGAACTTTGCCTGCAGACACTAACCTAAACCCCAAGGAGCAAAACCCAAATCAGCTGATGGCAGTAAGTCTCCGGAATGGGAGAGATTTAGATAGAGAACAGGAAAATCTACAAGCCAGGAAGGAGAGTACGACAGTCGCTCCAGTTCCGTTAGAGGTGGAGGATCCAACAGAGCTTACTGAAGTGGTGGTTGAGCAGAGTCAGGAGAAAGAAAAGATGAATGAGCAAGCTGCAGAACAGGTGGCACCTCTTGTGCCAGAAAATTCCAACATAGAGAAGCCAGCAAGCAATGCACAAAGGGTGATACCTGCACCCTTCCCTCAGAGACTGGTTAAACAAAAGAAGGAAGTTCAATACAAGAAATTTATGGAGATGTTGTGTCATATTCAGTTGAATATTCCTTTGATGGATGCTTTGAGGGAGATGCCCGGTTATGCAAAGATGATGAAAGATTTAATGTCACGAAAGTTTGATTTTCAGGATCTTTCCACTATGACCCTCACACAGACCTGCAGCGCAGTAGTGACAAGACCGATAGCTCAAAAGATGTCTGATCCAGGTAGTTTCACTATTCCGTGGGAGCTACGCCTTTGCAAAGGCCTTATGTGATCTGGGGGCCAGCATAAATATGATGCCGCTGGCTGTGTACACTAAATTGGGCATCGGCAGAGCTAGACCAACTTCTATGCTGCTACAGCTGGCTGATCGCATGGTGAAAAGGCCAACTGGTATTCTTGATGATGTGTTGGTGCAAGTGGGGAAGTTCGTGTTCCCAGCATACTTTGTTATCCTGGACTGCCAGGTAGATGAGGAGATACCTCTCATTCTGGGTAGACCGTTTTTGGCGACTGGCAGAGCACTGATCGATTGTGAGACTGGGGAACTAAAAATGAGACTGAACGATGAAGAAGTCATATTCAATGTTCAGCAATCTATGAGAAGACCTAGCGAATATGCTAATTGCTCTTTAGTGGATGCAGTAGATGTGATTCTGCAAGAGGACGACGCGACCCTGACAGTGAATGACCCATTGGATGCATGTCTGAAAAATCTAGAAGAGATGGATGGTGAAGGGTTGGCTGAATGGGTCATGGCACTTGAAGGCCGAGGATTCTGGACAAGGGAACCTCAATTTGAGTCCCTTGAATTAGAAAAAAGGGCTACACCTCCAGCAAAGCCATCAATAGAAGAACCACCCAAACTGGAGCTAAAGCCACTCCCAAATCACCTCAGGTATGTGTTCTTGGGCCCTGATTCGACCTTGCCTGTTATTATATCATCCGGTTTGCTAGATGTGCAGGTAGAACGGCTCTTACAGGTACTGCAAGAAAACAAGACTGCCATTGGCTGGACCATGGCAGACATAAAGGGTATCAGCCCAGCCTTCTGTATGCATAAGATTCTCTTGGAAGAAGGGCACAAACCTTCCAGAGAACATAAACGAAGGCTAAACCCAAACATGAAAGAGGTAGTAAAGAAGGAGGTAATCAAATGGTTAGATGCGGGAATCATCTTCCCCATCTCTGATAGCAATTGGGTCAGCCTTGTCCAATGTGTGCCTAAAAAGGGGGGAATGACTGTTGTGCAAAATGAAAACAATGAGTTGATCTGAACTCGTACAGTCATAGGGTGGCAGATTTGCATGGATTACCGGAAATTGAACACCGCCACCCGAAAGGACCACTTTCCATTGCCTTTCATTGACCAAATGTTGGACAGGCTGGCCGGGAGATCACATTTTTGTTTCTTAGATGGATACTCGGGGTACAATCAGATATCAATAGCCCCCGAGGATAGAGAGAAAACATCCTTCACCTGTCCGTATGGCATCTTTGCCTTTCGGAGAATGCCTTTTGGGCTTTGCAATGCACCAGCGACTTTTCAACGGTGCATGTTAGCCATCTTCACAGATATGGTGGAGGATATTATGGAAGTCTTTATGGATGATTTCTCCGTGGTGGGAGATTCATTCGAAGACTGTCTTCACAACTTAAGCAGAGTGCTCAAAAGATGTGTGGAGACAAACTTAGTGCTAAACTGGGAGAAGTGCCATTTTATGGTACAAGAAGGGATAGTCCTGGGACATCGAGTGTCCAGAAAAGGAATTGAGGTCGACCATGCTAAGGTTGACGTGATTGAAAAGCTACCACCGCCCACTTCAGTCAAGGCGGTGAGAAGCTTTCTTGGGCACGCCGGGTTCTACCGGCGTTTCATAAAAGATTTTTCCAAAATTGCTAACCCACTGTGCAAACTCCTTGAAAAGGATCAGCCCTGTTTTCTAATGATTGCAGGTTGGCGTTTGAGGAACTGAAGAAGAGGTTGGTAACTGCACCCATCATTGTTGCCCCCAACTGGGAGCAACCATTTGAGCTCATATGTGACGCAAGCAACTATGCCATAGGAGCAGTCTTGAGGCAGCGAAAAGATAAGCTGATGCACCCGATTTACTATGCAAGCAGAACGCTAAGCGGTGCACAGCTCAACTACACTGTGACGGAGAAGGAGATGTTAGCGATGGTGTTTGCTTTTGACAAGTTCCGATCATAGCTGATTGGTTCCAAGGTAATTGTATACACTGACCATGCAGCTCTCAGGTACCTAATTGAGAAGAAGGAGTCTAAGCCGCGCCTGATTCGTTGGGTGCTGCTGTTGCAAGAATTTGACCTTGAAATTCGTGACCGTAAGGGCACAGAAAATCAAGTCGCTGATCATCTATCACGACTTGAAGGAGCTGAAAAATCAGTCGAGGTCGAAGAGATTCTGGAAACCTTTCCAGATGAGCAGCTGCTCGCAGCTACTCTGGAAGATGCGCCACGGTATGCAGATTTTGCAAATTACCTGGCCTGCGGTATAGTTCCATTTGACCTTTCATCTGTCCAAAAGAAAAAGTTCTTCCGTGATTGCCGCATGTATTATTGGGACGAGCCTCATTTGCTTAG
>NW_017675563.1:0-6710 GCF_001879085.1 Nicotiana attenuata | reverse complement strand
CAACCAACCCTACCCCTACCTCTCCTAAAACCCCCCCCCCAATCTGTTCTATTTTTTCAAGTAAGTTGTTTTTCCCCCAAGACTCCGCTGTAATTTTCAAGTAAGTTGTTCTACTTTTTCTTTTGTTTTGTGTACTTTGTATTATGTAGTAGTTACTGTGTAGAATTCTTGATTTTGGTTGCAATGGGGTCTTACACTCCAAGTTTGGTGTTGTAGATGGTGTTTGGGGTTGATTTGTATAGAAGTGGGGGTGTGTGCTTTGTTGACAATTTTTGTGTGGGATGAAGTGCAGCATGTGGCTTGGGAGTTGTCTCTTTTGTCAAATTACTCGCCTATGGAAGGCCATGTGGGTGGGTGGTGGTAGCACTTAACAGTTATGAATTTGTGGAAGCTTGCATGGGATTTTATAAGGCGGAATTGTAGCATTGATAGTGGTGTGGGGGCAATAGTGGATTTTGTCAACTTTGGCACCTTACTAGTTGGTTATACTGGCCATGTTTGACAAAAGGGAACTGTTTGGTGCCAGCAGGTGGCGAAGTCTGAGTACCCATCTGACTGGCACATGTTAGGCTGCACCTGATCGTTATACTGAATTGCTTGCAGGTACTATGGCCCGCAAGAAGCTTAGGAACACGAAAAGCACGTCCGAATTGCCGACGTATGATGCCACCCGGTTCGAGTCACAGGAGGCAGAGGACAGGTTTCATGCTAAAGCTACAAAAAGCTTTGTCCCTGAGATTGCTATTGACAGGGCTGCCCTCCGTGCAGAAAAACCGGACATGTACGAGGAAATCAGACGGAGGGGGATGGAGTTCTTGTTCGAGGAACCTGAAACGGCCAACCCAATGATAGTACGGGAGTTCTATGCGAACTTCCCGGAACATATGTGTCGTTCTGTGATTGTACGTGGCAAAGTGGTCGATGCCTCATTACTGAAAATTCGCCAGGTCTTGCAGCTGCCTCCGTTCACTGGTGAAATTGATTATTACCACAACTCCCCTGGGGTCGATTGGGACACTCTGATTGAGACAATATGCTTAGGGGGACGGCCAGTTTGGATACAGGAGTACATGACCCTTCATTCCAGGTCGTTCACATGGGAGGCTAAGTGCTGGTTCACCATTATTTGCAGCAGGTTATTGCCCACAAACAACACGTCAGATGTGAACAGCTTACGGGCTCTATTGGTTTGATGCTTCGTCACCAAGAGGGACTTTGATGTAGCGAAAATCATTGGAGATGAAATGTTCCTCCGGTCAGCTCTGATGTCTAAGGGGTTTTACTTCCCCTCACTTGTGACGAGGTTATGTCTGCTAGCTGATGTCCCCGCCAGTCCTACGGATGGAACTTTGGCCACTAAAGCAGCATTCAGAGCTACGAAGATCACAGTGGGCAGAGATGCACCCACACCCATTGAGCTTGACGACGATGATGACGCCCCAACACCTATGGCACCACCCAGGAGATCTTTTGATGTAGCCGGATCCTCTCGGCGACCCCAGACTGGGGAAGGACTCTCTAGATCACACTCCAGCCGACCCAGGTAGCCTTCTTTGGAGGAAGAGGTGGCAGAACTTCGCGCCTCGGTAGATGGCCTGCATGTACGTTTGGATGCCATGTCTAGACGGCAGGCCAGGTCAGAGAGCCGGATGATGGCTTGGTTCCGCGCTATAGGGAGGGCTTGTAAAATGGACCTCAACACCGTCTCCGACTCCGAATGATGACCAGGGAAGTTTTCTTACCCTTTTGCACTTTATTTGTTTTATGACATGGGGACATGCCATATTCTTTTTGTGTGGGGTGGGAGACTTGATTTAGTGTTGTGTATTGTTAGTGTATATATGAATTAAGTATGTTGTAGTTCTGTGCCTCTGTTTTTGTGCATAATTGTTTGTACTTATCTTAGACGTCACCGACTTGGCCCAACGACCGACACTTGTCGACGGTTTTCTTGAGGGCTAAGGTCGGATTAAAAAAAAAAGCAAAAAAGATTTTTTTTTTTTAGGTAGTGTAGTAATTCCCCCTTGGTTTTTCTTTTGACCACGGTTCTTTTCCAAGGATTTTATTTGAACCGGGTGTAGTTAGTTTTTTTTAGGGAGTAGGAGCCATTGTGTTGTGTTTTGAATTGAAGCAATATCTCTTGACTTGGTTATGCCTTGAGAATAGTGAGTACTTTGGCTGTGACGCTTAGGCTCAGTTTTTGACTCTTGTATAAGTACCTTAAATTGTATGATCTTAACTTTGCTTAACTGCTTTGACTAGAGTGTCTTGATGCAACCAATCCTGAGTGAGTTATGTGCCATGTGTGTGTAAGGATTTGTTATATTCTGTGCATTGCATTTGATGCCTAGAACTTGCTCCGTGTGTTTGCAAAGCGAAATAGTAGTTTTATTCAGTATAGGAAGTGATATAGGCATTTCTTTGTTGATCCAGATATGTATATTTTACCCGCCTAATTGTTATGTAGCGTAGTTAACCCCTTTGAGCTTGTAATCCTGTTTCTCTGGCAACCACATTACAAGCCGTACCCATTTGTTTGAATGGACTATCTAGTTGAACCTTCTAACCTCTCATAAGCACTTGAATTGTGATGATTTATGTAAAAGTTAAAGTGTGGGGTGGTTGGTTTGGCTTTTGAGTGGAACTAATGAAATCAGGAGAAAGGTGCACTGTTTTGAACAAGTAAGAGCCACTTGAATTGAAAAAAAATATATAGTTGTATTGCTGTGAAAAAAAAGAAGTATTTCTTTAATAAGTGGTGACTCTTGCTGTAATTGTGCTTAAAGAAGTATGGGGTAATATACATTGATGTGAAGGTGGAGTTTGGTTTGACATAAGTATGGGGTTTGAATGTTAAAGTATATGTATTAAAGTGCTTAGGGAGGTGTAGTCACTCTTATATCTAAATATATCCTACCCGTCCCGTAGCTTACATTACAACCAAATAAAGTCCTAATTGATCCTAGATTGAATGAGCTTGATTAGTGGAGTAGTACACTACGGGCAAGCTTATGG
The DNA here is from genome assembly GCF_001879085.1 of Nicotiana attenuata. Classification (NCBI taxonomy): domain Eukaryota; kingdom Viridiplantae; phylum Streptophyta; class Magnoliopsida; order Solanales; family Solanaceae; genus Nicotiana; species Nicotiana attenuata. The sequence continues at coordinate 3,695 of NW_017675563.1, read as the reverse complement.
TGCATCTTTTGTGGCATATGAATGTTATTTCTGAGAGTGAGTGAATTCTTTCTATCTTGAGTTCCTAAGTGTTCTGAAATTTATTGTGTGGAACTCCTCTTTTTTGTTGTGTGAGGGCACTTGATTCATGAAGGAAAGGTAATGTCAGTGACCTCTATGTTAGAGTAAGTGGGTGAGTTGTGAATAATACGTGGTACTTGTGAATCAAATCTTGAGGTGAAGATGTTACGCTTTTGTGCTTAGTCTATTTTAAATACTCCTGGTGTGATGAGGTAGGAGAATTGTTTAAAAAGGTATTCTTGCCTATGCGCTCAATTTTAAGTTGCTCGAGGACGAGCAAAGATTTAAGTGTGGGGTGTTGATAATGGGTAAATTAGACTATAATTAGGCCCTAAAGAACCACATTTCTGTATAGCTTTTATGGTAAAAAGTGATAACAAAATGCTCTAATTAGTGCTTTTCATGCTTTGAAGGCTATATCCAATAAAAGAAGTCTGTGGAGTACTTTTGGGATCAAATACGGAGAAAAGGAGGCCAATCATACAATATCCACAAAGTGAACCAAGCGAAGGGACAAAGCCAGAACTGAAGCTGGTCTGCCACTGTCCGGGCGTAACCGCGGTAGGACCGCGGCAGAACACTGCTGCAGATTCTGAAGGCCACTCTGGCCGCAGTCCTGGCGTAACCGCGGTAGGACCGCGGCAGAACGCGTAAACTTCAGGGACCAAAGTGCAAAACACGTGATTTTAAGCCCTAAACCCTATATTAAACGAAGGAAACCGGCCAAGAAAAGGGAAGGATTTTTTTTGGAAGTGAAAAACATCAGAAGGAAGGGCAAGAGGCAAGGAGGATCATTGGGCATCAATTTTTAATCTTCTTCTTTGTTCTTTCACCTTTGAATATGAATTCTTTTGTTGTTTTCGTTATTGTCATGAGTAGCTAAATACTTTAATCTAAGGTTCTGGTGAAACCGTTGGGGATGACTTGGTTGTTATATTAATATAGTTTTGAATTGGTTGTTAATCTGTATTTGTTCATCTACGTTTTGATTGTGGTTAATTGAAAGGGCCCTCAATTACCCGTCCCTATTTAGTGTGTATCTGCTTGAGAGAGAGTGCATATTTAGGTGACTGTATGAACAACATCACTCCCGGAGTATGGACGAGAGTCATAACCGGGGTTTAGAGGTAGGATTAGAGATAACGATACCTTGGATGCAATCTAAGTGAACCGTATTGTGAATCTAGCTAGCGTAGCTTGAGAAAGTGCGTCTAGTAAATTATCATAATTGCTTGAGAAAGATTTATGATAGCTGGAGCGTTCGTGATTGATAGAGACAACTAAGTCTCAGTTATAAAACATATTCAACCAAGGAAATCAACAACGTGGGAAACCATTACCTTAGACTTTATTCCAATTATATACAAGCAAGCTTAGTTAACTTTCTGCTTTATTTATTTTCAGTTTAGTTGTTAAATATATCATCAACTGTGAATCACAAAGTTTGGGGAAATTTATTTCATAAGTCTGACAAGAGTACTTGATACGTTAATTCTGTGGTTCGACTCTGGGCAGAATTACTCAGACTATATTTGCTACGTCCGTGTGCGTCTTTTTATAAGGCATAGTTTGGCGTTATCAAACAGCATGTGAAATGTTAGGGCGAGTACAAACCATAGCATACATAATGCTACCTACAACACTCGAATATGGAATACTAGACATCTACTCCATCTCCTCGTCTGTTTTTGGTGACATGTCTGCAGACAACTTCAAATGGGAAGCAAAAGGAACAGACATAGATTTAGCACCTGTCATATTAAATCTCTTGAGGACCTTCTCAATATAGGACGGTTGGGACAACATCAGCTTTCCAACCCTTCTATCTTGAGTAATCTCCATCCCCAATATCTTCTTTGCAGTACCTAAATCCTTCATCTCAAACTCCTCACCTAGTTGCTTCTTCAATCGGGTAATATGTGACATGCTTTTAGCAGCAATAAGCATGCCATCCACATATAACAACAAATATACACTAGAACCGTCTTTAAGCTTTTTGTATACACACAACTATCATATGCACTTCGAGAAAATGCATTTTGAATCATGAATGTATTAAATGTCTTATACCACTGCCTAGACGACTGTTTCAGACCATATAAAGATTTCTTAAGCAAGCAAACATGATTTTTCTTATCCTGAGTAATGAATCCCTCGTGTTGACTTATATAAATCTGCTCATCCAACTCACCATGCAAGAATGCAGTTTTCACATCTAACTGCTCTAGTTCTAAGTCATGAAGCGCCACCAAAGCCAGTAAGACCCTGATAGAGCTATGCTTTACCACTGGAGAGAACACTTCATTGTAATCTATCTCCTCCCTCTATGTAAAAACTTTAGCTGCTAATCTTGCCTTTTACCTTGATGCTTCAACCCCTGGATTGCCCTCTTTTGTTTTGAAAATCCATTTGCAGCCTAGTACCTTCTGTCCCTTTTGCAATGAAACAAGCTTCCATGTCTGATTCTTATGAAGAGACTCAATCTCTTCACTCATAGCACCAACCCACTGATCTGCTTCTGGACTAGAAATAGCTTCTTTATAGCTATTAGGCTCAAGCACATCAATGGTCTCTGCAATAGACAAAGCAAACTCCACAAAATTAGCATATCCAAGAAAATTACCATCAGCTACGTTTGCAAACCTTTGTGGTGGATTGATCACTCTATTCTCTCTGCCTATTGCAATGCTATAGGGTTGTTGCGCAGGTGCATCAACATTATCATCTTGATCAATATTTTGCACCTCCTCCACTTCCTCTACTTTAAAACTACTGGGTTGAGCTAGTGGAGATTCAATTTCTATCTCTATGCGGTCACTGACACCACGATCTGTTTCTGCTATTGCATTCTCTCTCTGACTGTCTAGTTAGGCAGATTCATTGAATGTTACATCCCTACTGATAATTAGCCCTGGAGTCTTTTGATCTGTGCACCATAACCTATAACCTTTCACTCCAGTTGCATACCCTAGAAATATGCACTTCTTTGCCCTCGGCTCAAGTTTTGCACCCCTCACATGAGCATAAGTAGGACAACCAAATATCCTTAAATTTGAATAATCAGCAGGCGAACCGGACCATACCTCAAAAGGAGTTTTGAACTCAATAGCTGTGGATGGAGATCTGTTGACCAAATAACAAGCTGTATTGATTGCTTCAGCCTAAAAATCTTTACTAACACATGAGTGTGAAATCATGCTTCGTGCCCTATCACAAAGCGTTCTATTCATACGTTCTGCAATACCATTTTGTTGTGGTGCTCCGACACAAGTGCGGTGTCTCACTATGCCCTCCCTGCTGCAGAAATTATCGAACTCAGAATTGCAAAATTCCAACCCATTGTCAGTTCGAAGACGCTTAACTTTTCTTTCCGTCTGCCTCTCAACCATCGTCTTCCATTTAATAAATGTCGAAAATGCCTCATCTTTTATTTTCAGAAAATACACCCACACCATCCTTGAGTAATCATCAATCAAAGTCATAAAATACCTGGCACCACTCTTGGAGGGAACTCTATTTGGACCCCACAAGTCATAGTGTATATAATCTAATTTGTCTCTGGTCTTGTGCTCGGCCTTCTTGATGAACTTTACCCTGTCTGTTTACCAAACACACAATGCTCACAAAAATTCAAA
>NW_017675562.1:52305-64422 GCF_001879085.1 Nicotiana attenuata | reverse complement strand
CCACCACCCTTATGATCAGGCAAGGGATTGTTGCGATGTTGGGAGCAGGTTCCTTGGCCACTATGATTTTGTTGTCAATTAGAGCTTGGATTTTATCTTTCAGAGATCGGCACTCATCGATGGTATGTCCTTTCATGCCGGAATGGTATGCACACGTTTTGTTTGGGTTGACTAATCGGGAAGGATTTTCTAGAGTTATGGCAGGGATTAGGGTGACGTAACCGGCTGCTTTGAGTCTTTCATATAGTTGGTCGATTGGCTCGGCGATGGCGGAGTATTGCCTGGGAGGTTTGCGGTCAAAGTTAGGGCGTGGCTTGGGGAAATTTTGGCGGGCGGGAGGTGATTGGTAGTGGGCATTATAGGCTTGGTAGACGGGTGCAGGTTAGGAATATCTTGGTGAGGTGGGTTGATATGTGGGAGAGGGAGATTATTGGTAAGCGGGTGATGGAATTTGGTAAGAAGTCGGAGGTGCTTGGTAGTTGGGGATAGGTTGGTATGTGATAGGGGGTACCGGGTAGGCTTGGTATTTTATTGGGGACTTGGTTCGTTGTGCAACCATCACGGCACTCACGTCTTTTTTCTTGGACGCGCCACCAGATAGCAGGGCTTTGTTGGTAGCCTGCAGTGCTTCAAAATTGGTGACCATTCCGCTCTTAATGCCCTCTTCAATCCTTTCTCCTAGCTTGAAGATATCGGAGAATTTCTGGCCCTCTATCAACATTAACCTCTCATAATACTGCGGATCTTGCGCTCGGACGAAAAATCGGTTCATCTGTTCTTCCTCCAAGACCGGCCTGACCTTAGCAGCCTCGGATCTCCATCGAGTAGCATACTCGCGCAATGTCTCAGTGGGTTTCTTTTTCAGATTCTGGATGTAGAAGATATCTGATGCATTTTCTGTGTTGAACCTGAACCTGTACATGAAATCGGACGCCATTCCTACCCAGCTCGTCCATTTCTTGGGATCTTGGCTAATGTACCAAGATAGCGCATCGCCTTTCAAACTTCTCATGAAGAGTTTCATGCGAATCTTCTCGTCTCTTCCTACACTGACCAGTTTATCACAATATGTCCTCAAATGGACTCTAGGATCCCCTGAGCCGTCAAACATTTCGAACTTGGGAGGTTTGTACCCCTCGGGAAGTTCAACGTCCGGCTGGATGCAAAGATCCTCATAATTTAATCCTTCAATGCCTTTGTTTCCTTCCACGCCCTGGACCCGGCTAGTCAACTTTTTGAGCTCAGCTGCCAGGTTCTTGATGAGAGAGTCTTTGTCATCAGACTCTGGTGTGTTTGTAATGGGTTTGGTGTAGTGTGGCAAGGTTTCCCCATATATGGGAGTGTGGTGGGGATGATCATTTGATGGTTCAGGGATGAGGAGTGGAGTGTTGTTGAGATGTGTGTTGTAATGAATAGCGGGCTGTTTCTGCGGCTTTGGGATGTTATGTGGAGGTATGGGGTGTTGAGCACTGGGAAAGTTGATGTCTGGAGTAGTGAGGGAGAATGAAAGACTTTCCAAGTTCTGAACTTGGTCTAGTTCTTCTTGAAATTTTAGTAGCTTCTGTTCGAGCTGCGCGACACTTTCTTTGGATACTTGAACACCCTGAGGAACCTCTACCCTTTTAGCTGAGTCGTCCTTTCTGATGTTGTCCATTTTTGCTTTGTTCTTGCTTTTGATAGGACTTGGAGGAGGAGGAGGTGGAGGGCCCTTACATCTTGTGGAGTATGATGATGATGCCAGAATGCACGAACAAACCTTTTGGGGAGGGGAATAAAAATAAAAGTAAAAACAACAAAAGGTAACAAGCTAGTGCGAATTCTATAAAATATTACAATATTTAAACACATAGCATAAGAATATAAATCATGTCCTAAATTGGGTGCCTCGTTGTGCCCGAGGTAGGCCTAGCGACAAGTTGACTTGGAGAACTTATAATGCTAAATGCCTCATTTTATTGATGAAAATAAGACGAATCCCAAAACGACACTAAAATTGCATAAAGTAGAAATGTCACTAATGGCCATTGGCCTTATTACATTTTAGAGCAAAAAGAAAAGAATCCTATCTATTTGGTCCCGGAAGGACCTTCCCCGTGTTGAATGTTCTCGTTGATCAGATCCTCCAGCTTTTCGCTAGCCTTGATGACCCTCTCTTTCCATTCATTGATTTGGTCACTTGATGGGAGATTCCTCCACCATGTCAGCAAGAGTGAGGGCGTGCTAACCACACCGAAGTTGGGGACTTCGTCATTCATTTCCTCCAAAACAAAAGGGTTAGACCCTTACCCCGCCAGACTCGACTATTTAAATCAATAATTGGCATAAATAACATTTATTCCTCCAAATAAATGCACAGAGTATGGAGTTGTCCGTTTGGGTTCCAGGGGAACTCAGTGGACTTTGGATAAGGCTATCTTAAAGAGTCATTATGTGGACAACATAACTGACTCGACTAGGTTTGACAGTGATGCATGAATAGTTTAATAGAATAAGGTTTCTATGGGGTGCTAGACCGGTACCCTTGAGCGGACAACTCAAGAGGGAAAGGCACGGAACCGTCGACTGCACCGCTGATCGACTAGTTTTACCGCAAATACGCCTTTGCCAAAATTTAGGGGGTAATAATATTGGGAGAGCGCAACCACTCATCAAGCGTTGCTATGGTATTTGTTTGGCGCGAGTGGAATATGATGCTGAAAAATGCAATTACAAGAAATGAAACAAATTGCAACGTATTTTCACGTTCATAATGATTACAATAATTGCTCGAAAATTACAACGGTATTGAAGAAAAATAGTAAATGAAAGCGTTAAAGAAAAAAAAAGGAAACAAAAAGACAAGTCAGTTTCGAATAAAGGTATTAAACAAAGCAGTAAAGAAAGCAGTAAAGTCACATATAACGTGAAGTGGTAAAAGCCTAAAGATTCCCCAGCAGAGTCGCCATGCTGTCGACGCCCCCTTTTTCTCGCGAAATCGGGTTTACGACATTCGGGAAGACAACTCTATTCCCGTTTGGGAATTGGGTTTTAGGAATTGAAGAGTCGCCACCTAATGATTAAGTGCATTAGGACACTAAGAAGGGTTTTGAATTGGAAAACAAGAGTTCGGGTAAGGGCTAGAAATTATCTCGAGGGGAAGGTGTTAGGCACCCCTCAAGATCCACTAGTGTGGTTCCCGGCCATGCTATGTTGTGACTTTAATGTAAACAAGTATGCAAATAAATTTACACATAAGGGTTGCTAACAAGCATGTTGGAACTTATAAACAAAGAAGGAAAAGGGATAATGCAGTAAAAAAAAAGGGGAGTTTTGGGTGATTGAAAAGACAGAATTTGTTGATATTAAACAAAGTAACATAGGGCAAGGGGTCCTAGGTTTATAAATCACATGGATCATCCACACAACACCGGTAACCAATCGTACGCGTAGTGTTATCGTGTGATCATCATCTCCATGTCTACCCTTCCCACCCCGATAAGGTATTAAGCGCGAAATGGTGTCGTTACCTACACCGTGCTATTACCCGTCCCACCTATCAGTCCTGGAGGCTTTAAGACCACTAATCCTAAAGGGAGGGAGCTTGGCTTTTCAGAGGTTCAAAAGGTTAAAATACTAAGGCGTCAGGAAAAACACATAAGACAGTTATGGGAACACAAAAGCAATTAAGGCTCATACTAACCTCCTTTAATCACAGAAACCATGTAATTTAGCACGTCTTACACATACTGATTAGGTCCAAGTTATGCTTAACGTTAGGCAGGTTGGTTCAATACATATTTTTTAGACAAGAAGTTCGCATTACGCTCGCCTGGCTGCAACTTATCGAAGACTGGTGCAATTAATTAACTACTTACTTGTTTCCCTAAGTGATGGTATCTACTGGTTTCAGGAATAAGGAAGTGAACTGATTACTGAAAGTTGCCGGTTTTAACAAAATGATACAAGTTCTGCATTTGGTTACTACTGACGGACTAATCTTTAAGCGAGTGATTCAGATTGGGTTAATAGTTCCTATAGGCATGCTTTCTAGTGTTGTTAATTTTAAACACTTTTTACAGGAGTAGCAAGAGTGCAGAAAATCCTACGAGCATGGTATCTAGGATGCAGTTGATTATTATTTTGACCTACAACTGTTTGCCTAATGATGGATGCAAAAATGCAAAATCTTAAAGACATGGTTCCTACATGCGGAATTCTTATGAGCAGGATATCTATATGATATGCAGAGTTCTTATGAGCATGATTTCTATATATATGAAACTGCAGAATTCCTATGAGCATGATTTCTATATATATAAAAGTGCAGAATTCCTATGAGCATGGTTTCTACATATGAAAGTGCAGAATTCCTGTGAGCATGATTTCTATAGATGAAAGTGCAGAGATAAGCATGATTTCTATATGTGAAAGTGCAGAAATTCAAAGAAAAAAAATACCTATAGGCAGGATATCTACCCTTATGCATACAAAAATAGCCCTCCCCTTTTTACTAAAACCCCATAAGTTATTACAAATTTATTACAGACCAAATGAATCAAACAGAAAATAAAATTATATCAGAGCTTTTAAGCTGCATCCAAGGAGCCTATTTCAGACCCAAGGTCTAACAATATGATATGAACCAACTGCTGGGATCAAGTTCCAAGGCCTTTCCCTTACCTGGAATGTGTCAAAGTTCCAAGGAGTTTCAAGAACTCCAGGCGATGATTACACCCAGATATCATTACAGAACTGAATTAAAGTGCGGTGTGGAAGGGCCAGCCCTCCAATGTCCAAGTTCAGAGGGAACTCAAGGTCCCAAGGCAAGGCTCATTGGAGGGGGCAGAACTTAAAATCTAGGAACAAGTGTAAGTGCAATAGAGGGGATTAAGGGATGCTAAGGCAGGCTGGTGGTCATGCCCTGCAACATAGAATGCTGGCACACCCCTGACCAACCCACTAGCCATACATTGGAGAGTCAGGACCTATTGATGGTCAAACCATGGCCTGGGCAGTAATTGAGATACTGTCAGGCCAAGGTTTCAACTCGACACATAAAGGGGATTAGGGGTAGGGATTCATATGAGAACAGAAAACAAAGAAAGGAAAAATACTTAGCATAAGTTACGAAGCATGAACAGCAAACCACACAAAAGAATAAGACTACAGAATAAACACATAGGGATGAGGCAAAAGTTTAAATAAAGGCATACCAGTTTCAGAAAAAGACAAGCAAAAGAGAGCAGAAGTCTTGCAAAGAAGCCACAGCACAAACAGCAAGAGAGAATACTTTGTGTGTGAGTGTGAGTGCAGAAAAGACTCCAGTGTTCGTGTTTTTGTTGTGTTGGGTGTTAATAAAAGAGCAGGTATTTATAGTGTGAGAAACATGCAGAAATAAGGTAAGGACTGTAATTCAGACATAATTGGAGGAATATGTGTCTTATTAAAATCAAATCAGTATCAAAGACTTCCTTTAATAAAGCAATTAAGCCAAACGGTAGCATGCAAGTGTTAAATAAGGAAAGAAATCACGCAGGGCTGGACATGACAAATAAAGAAATATTTTTAGCACAGTACGAGTATACCACATTTATTAGGGGTTAAGTTCATTAGACCTTAATTAAGGAAAGGCCTGTAAGAATCCCATACTAATGTAATTAAGGTAATGGGATCAAATCAACTTAAGTAGAAAGGCAGGGTCGAAAGGAAAATATTTCAACAAGTCCAAGAAACAAAGGAAATCAAAACAATAAAGGAAAGAATCAATTCAAGAGTGCAATCAAAGTTACACAAAGAGATTTGAAATCAGTCCACAATCAAGGTTATTTTGAGAGGGAAATTTGACCTATAAAGAGTGCATGCGAAAGGTCAAGTAAAGAGGTCAGAATCGTATGAAGAAACAAAGTTGACACAAAGATTTCGAAACTCAGTCAAACAGTAGAGGAAACAACTTCAGGAACTCAAATAGGTCCAAAGAGACTAGGGTTTTAGAATCAACACGTGCAGAGATAAGAAACAAACAAATCACATAACAAATAATCTCAAAACTCGAGTGAACCCCAAATTCTAGGGTTTTTTTACCATTAATCGAGTTTAGAGATGAAGACAAGTAAGTCAAGCAAAAAGAAAATATTAACGGAATAAGTGCAGAAATCATAAAGGAACACATATTTCCCAGTAGAAGAAAAACACAATAAAGAACAATCATGCAAAAAATACAGTAGAAGAACTCGTAAGAACAAGGTAGAAGAAACATAGTAGACGAAGCACATAAGGATCATAGAAGAAACATAGTAGAAGAAACATATAAGAATCACCGTAGAGCATGTTAAAAAGATCAAAGAAACCCTAAATCGGGGAAGATGAAAACGTTAAAAAGCATGTTTTGAAAGAAACTTTTGAGAAAACGTTTGAGACCCCAAGATAAACACAGATCTAGGACATATCTAGAGAAATCAGAAGAACCTCGAAAGGTTGGGGTTTCAGAAGAAACCTAGAAGTGAGAAAGGCCTGGAAAACTCGTGGATCTAAGTCGGAGAAGTTAGACTTAGGCTCGAACGTCCACGATATGCCGGCGTAGAGCCAGAGACGACCATGGAACCCTGAATCGAAGGAGATCTGGGTAGAGATCTTCAAGGTCAGGCCTTGAATCTTCAAAAAACCGGTGTATAAGAGCACCAGGGGTTGGGCGTGAGATCCCCATGGCTTTGGTGGCCATAGATTCCGGTGGATCTCTGGTCTGAGACGGCAAGAGGTGGCTAGGGTTTGAGAACCCTTGAGAGAATTTGAGAGAGAGTGGAGGGTTTCAGAGGCGGCGGCTGAGGAGAAATGAGGTAGGGTAAGGGGTCGTTTGAATTAAAAAAGGAAAGGGATGAGGGGAGCCGTTGATCTAAAAGATCAACGGCTGGGATTAAATGGGATAAATGGGGACCGGGTTTGGGTATGATAGGAAAGGGCATGGCTCGGGTTACAATAGAATTGGGTCGTTTGATTAGGGTGTGATTGGGGTTCCAATTTGGGCTAAAATTGAAATACAAAAAGGGCTGTCATTTAAATAGCTAGTTTTTCCCTTTTTAATTTATAAAAATAGTAAAAAATGACTTGAAAATAAATTAAAGGTACTGGACCAATTAATAACATATAAATATTAATGTAAAAATACTAAAAGTGATTTTATAATTATAGAATGCCGTTAATCGTAAAATAGGCTATAATTACAATTATATGCAATTAGCTTAAAAAATACCAAATAAATGTATAAAAATATCAAAAAATTACCCCAATTATATCTTAGGGTAAATATGAGAATGAAATAAATTATTCACTAAAAATGCTAGTTTGGGAATAATTATTGAATTTTGTAGTATTAAAATAGACAATAAATTGGTTTTAAAATCTTTAAAAAATATAAAGGAAAAATACCAAAACTTTATGGCATGCTTATATATGCCTGTACATGCTATTTTGAATGTATTTTGCATATATAAAAATATAGGGAAAAATTGGGTATCAACAATACCAATCCGTAGTACCAAAGTAAACATACAGGGGAGCTCCCGGGATACCGTCCCGTAGTCCCAAAATAAATACACATCAGCAACAAGATACCCAAATCAATCAATTTCACACCAAGGTAAAGCAGGTATTTCTATTCTAGCATGCTAACACATAATTCAATTAGTACAGTAGAGCAAATAAGCAATTAAATCAATTAGACATGCTTTCCTAAGCTAATAACAGGCTTAACTTGCAAGTAATGTAAATAGGAAAGGAAAACAACAAAATCTAAGTTCTTAATGGAAACCGGATTTTTTCAACAATTAGCACAAGTACGCACTCGTCACCTTACGTACAAGGCATTTCAATTAACAAATATACCAATCCTAAGGGGAAGGTCCCCCACACAAGGTTAGGCAAGCCACTTACCTCGAACCAGCTCAAAATCAACCCGAAATCACGCTCTTGCCACGAGTACTCGACTCCAAATGGCCCAAATCTATTCAATTCAATTGCATAATGTAAATAATACTTCAAGTAACTGATACTACAAATAAACTCTATGCTAATACGCGAAATTAGGTAAAATAACCAAAACGCCCCTCGGTCCCACGTCTCGGATTCCGAAATTTCTCGAAGATAAATTCTACCCATAGCTTTACTAACTCAAATATACAATTTGCTCCAATTTTCATGCTCAAATTCAAGGTAAAAGTCCAAAATTCTAAATTCTAGGTCTTCCCCAAAAATCCCAAATTTATACTAATTTTCCATGTCTAAATCCATGTAAGATCACATATTTAACTCAAAAATAGGAAGAAATCACTTACCTAGTGTTGCTTGGTGAAAATCCCTCCTTGAGCTCTCCAAAATCATCCAAGCCTAATGAAAGAAATGAAAGAAATGGGCCAAAACTCGTGCTTAAAACAATCTGCCCAGGCTTCATTGAGTTTTACCTTGCGCTGTGCAGGTTGTACATCCTATTACAATTTTTCCCTGATGTACACGTTCTGTTAAAACGCCCATAACTCCTTGTGGAAATATCCAAATGACAAACGGATTGAAGATTTAGAAACTAGACTCGAAGATATTTCATTTGATAGGTTGTACACCATATAACTCTTTAAATATTCTGTGATACGAGTTTCTAAAGTCGGCTCCATGCATCAGAAAATTCTGTCGAAACTGCTCCACCAGCCATCTTCAATCGATCATAACTTTCTGATAAAATGTCCAAATCATGAATGGTTTAACTTTTTGGAAACTAGCATGCAAGGCAAAAACTTTTATGTTTTGCAAATTTTCAGATTCCATATAGATTTCGAGACATAAGCTTTCAAATTTAGCTCCGCGATTGCACTAGTTGCTGTCAAAACAGCTTTCTGCAGAAAATTTCAGCAACTCTTTGGTCCGAAATTCATTCTGTTAACCTCCCGAAATTCACCCGAGGTCCTCGGGATCTTAACCAATTATACCAACATGTCCCAAAACATGATACGAACTCGCTCGAGGCCTCAAATCACATCAAACAATGTCAAAACCATGAATCGTACTCCAATCCAAATTTTATGAACTTTGAAATTTCAAACTTCTACATTCGATGCCGAAACCCGTCAAATCACGTCCGATTGACCTCAAATTTTGCACACAAGTCATATTCGACATTATGGACCTGATCCAACTTTCGGAATTAGAATCCGAACTCGATATCAAAAAGTCAAACTCTCAGTCAAACTTCTAAAAAACCTTCAAATTTCTATCTTTAGCCAAATGACTTCAAAATGACCTACGGACCTCCGAATTCACTTCCGATCGCGCTCCCAACTCCAGAATCACCATACGGAGCTACTCCCAGACTCAGAATCCTAAACGGACATTGATAACACTGAAATGCACTTCAACCCAAACTTATGAAATTTCTTCCAAAATGCTAACTTTCACAATAGGTGCCAAAATGCTCCCGGGTCATCCAAAACCCGATCCGGGCATACGCCCAAGTCCGAAATCATCATACAAACCTACTGGAACCTTCAGATCCTGATTCCGAGGTCGTTTACTCTGAAATCCAATCTTAGTCAATTCTTTCAACTTAAAGTTTCCGAAATGAGAATTCCCTTTCCAAATCAACTCCGAATTCCTCGGAATTAAATTCCAACCATGCGTACAAGTCATAATATCTGAAGTGAAGCTGCTCATGGCCCCAAACTACTGAGCGACGCGCTAGAGCTCAAAACGACCGGTCGGGTCGTTACAAGTTCCTAAAGTTAGCATGTTATTGTCCTAGTTGAGTTGTAAACTTTGTGATTGTACTTATTGTATCCCCTAAATTACTTAGCTGGAAGCATTGATTAGGAATCTCTTTGTAAATTCGTAAACTCCCTGAGTTTATGTTGTGACTAGGTGTAGTCATAAGCAAAATCCTTTGAAACCGTAGTGTGACAAAGTGGCTTCTGGTGGAAACATCACAAGTTAGTCAAAGCCTTTGTAACTAGACTAGTTATAGAGTGGCTTGTGATGAGAGCATCACAAGTTAGTTGAAGTCTTTGCAATAGGATTATTGTAAAGTGGCTTGTAATAGGGAGATTGCAAGTTAGTGAAGTTAAAAGCCTACAGGTGTAGGTCGTGGTTTTTTGATCCCCTTGTGTGGGATTTTTCCACATAAAAATCTTCTGCCTTATTTACATATTGTTATATTTGCATTCTCAGCCAAATCTTGTAGAGGACCAGGTACTCTACTATTTGGTGGACTCACACAAAGTAACAATTGGTATAAGAGCGGGTTCCTCCTATCAGGCTAACACCTAGGAAGGATCCTCATGGCTGCTCCACCAAATTTTGAAAGAAGAGAATCTGGGAAGGGAAAGAACTTGGTACTTAAAGTTGATAATGATGATTCAAGTGAGGAAGACAGTGACATGGCTTACTTTACCAGAAGATTTCAGAAGATGGTCAGAAGAAATGGAGAAATGCTAAAAAGGGACGGCTCTAACAGACCAAGAAATTGTGATCTTTGTTACAAGTGTGGAAAGTCTGGACACTTCATGAAAGACTATCCTCTCTTAAAAAAAGGAATTCTCCATGAACTACCATGAGAAAACAGCTAAGACGAACCAGGTTCCCTTCAAGGACTTCAAGAGAAAAGGATTCGTTGACAATATGATGAGACAGTCTAAAGATAAACCTGATACTGGGGATAATTCCATGATGGCAGTTGAAGGCGAGGAGATTGGATATGACTCAACTTTTGCCTTGATGGCTCAATCAGATGATGATGAAAACAATGGCAACAAAGAGGTAAACTTCAGGGATGTTCATAGAAATCTGAAATCCTATTCTCCAAAAAAACTTATGTCTTTAGCTGATGTATTAATCACTGCCTTTCATAGTTTTATGGAGAATATGGATTCTTTGACCTTAGAATTAGAAGAATCTGAACAACCTAGAGACGGCTTAGTGGCTGTAGTTACTGACCATAAGAAAACCATTGAAATCCTCAAAAAACAAAAGGGTGATCTGTTGGAAGAAATTACAGACTTAAGGGAAACAATAGTGAAACCTTGGACTAAGTCAAAACCTAAATTCTGGAAAGGGCAAGGAGATAGCCAGTGAGGAACACATCAGGCTTGAAAATGAGGTGAAAGCTATAAGATCTAGGATGTGGGCTGAAATTGAGAAAAACGAGCAACTCTAAATCTATCTGGAAAGAGTAAAGAACGACCTTGAAAAGTCCCTAAAGTGGACCTGGTCCTTAGAAGCCACCACTGCCTTGCACACTAATGATTGTGAAAACAGGCAGGGAATAGGGTTCCAAGGGGAGAAACCCCCTGACAACCCTCACAGCAAGTACATCACTATCTCTGATAATTGGCCTTGTACCCAATGTGGGAACACTTGGCACTTCAAGGAAGATGTCCAGGCCAAGAATTAATCAATTCAGAAAAACAAAGTGTTTGCTGAAAGGGTGACTACAAAAGAAGGACCAGGTACCACTCACAAAAAATGCATATTAGCAGCATGGACCAAGAGAACTCTTATTCATCCTGTTACCTACTACAAGGGACCCTAACTTGCTTGGGTTCCTAAAACTAACTCTTAATCTCTTGTGTAGGGAACAGTAAAAGGAAGTGGCCAACAATGGTTCATGGATAGTGGGTGTTCAAAGCACATGACTGGGAACACCATGGACTTTCTTTCACTAAAAGCCCTGCAAGGAGGGAGTGTATCCTTTGGCAATGGAAAAAAGGGGTACATTCTTGGAGTTGGAAAAGTTGGGAAGTCACTCACTCATTCTATTGAAAAGGTGTACTATGTAAATGGCCTTAAGTACAGTCTCCTGAGTGTTTCTCAAATCTGTGATAAAGGAAACAAGGTGGAATTCTCGTCCAAAATATGTACAGTCACTGATCTTGTGACCGGTGAAATAGTACTGGTGGCCAAAAGATACAAGAACATCTATGCTGCTGATTTCAAGTCCCTACAGAGTGGTGATCTGAGTTGTCTGAAAGCTGTTGATGATGATGCAGAACTATGGCACAGAAGACTGGGCCATGCAAGCTTTTCTCTTCTGAACAAACTAATTCAGAAGGACCTGGTCCATGGTCTGCCTACGTCACAATTCAAGATGCAAAAAGTCTGTGATGC